>NW_027423125.1:0-51589 GCF_048934315.1 Petromyzon marinus
CGTGTGTTGTTGCTCTAACGATTTCTGCTCTCTGATTGGCCCGTGTGTTGTGCTCTAGCGATCTCTGCTCTGTGATTGGCCCGTGTGTTGTTGCCTTAGCGATCTCTGCTCTCTGATTGGCCCGGGTGTTGTTGCTCTAGCGATCTCTGCTCTCCGATTGGCCCGTGTGTCGTTGCTCTAGCGATCTCTGCTCTCTGATTGGTTCAGGTGTTGCTAGCGACCTCTGCTCTCTGATTGGCCCGTGTGTTGTTGCTCTAGCGATCTCTGCTCTGTGATTGGCCCGTGTGTTGCTGCCTTAGCGATCTCTGCTCTCTGATTGGCCCGTGTGTCGTTTCTCTAGCGATCTCTGCTCTCTGATTGGCCCATGTGTTGTGCTCTAGCGATCTCTGCTCTCTGATTGGCCCAGGTGGTGTCAGCAGCGATCTCTGCTCTCTGATTGGCCCAGGTGGTGTCGGCAGCCAAGATCGTTTTGAAGAATCCGGGGAATCAGGCGGCAGAGGAGCACCTGGAGACGATGCGGAATCAGTGGGTGGAGAACGTGGAGACGCTGACAGGTGAGAGAGAGAGAGAGATAGTGAGAGAGAGGGGGGGAGAGAGATAGTGAGGGAGAGAGATAGTGAGGGAGAGATAGTGAGAGAGAGAGAGAGATAGTGAGGGAGAGATAGTGAGGGAGAGATAGTGAGAGAGGGAGAGAGAGAGAGATAGTGAGGGAGAGAGAGAGATAGTGAGAGAGGGAGAGAGAGAGAGATAGTGAGGGAGAGATTGTGAGAGAGATAGTGAGGGAGAGAGATAGTGAGGGAGAGAGAGAGAGATAGTGAGAGAGAGGGAGAGAGAGATAGTGAGAGAGAGGGAGAGAGAGATAGTGAGGGAGAGAGAGGGAGATAGTGAGATAGTGAGGGAGAGATAGTGAGAGAGATATTGAGGGGGAGAGATAGTGAGGGGGAGAGAGAGATAGTGAGAGAGAGATAGTGAGAGAGAGATAGTGAGGGAGAGAGAGAGATAGTGAGGGAGAGAGAGAGATAGTGAGGGAGAGAGAGAGATTGTGAGAGAGAGATAGTGAGGGGGAGAGAGAGATAGTGAGGGAGAGATAGTGAGGGAGATATTGAGGGGGAGAGATAGTGAGGGGGAGAGAGAGATAGTGAGAGAGAGATAGTGAGAGAGAGATAGTGAGAGAGAGATAGTGAGAGAGAGATAGTGAGGGGGAGAGAGAGATAGTGAGAGAGAGATAGTGAGAGAGAGATAGTGAGAGAGAGATAGTGAGGGAGAGAGAGATAGTGAGGGGAGAGAGATGGTGAGGGAGAGAGAGATAGTGAGGGAGAGAGAGAGATAGTGAGGGGGAGATAGTGAAGGAGAGAGATAGTGAGGGGAGCAAGAGAGAGATATTGAGGGAGAGAGAGATGGTGAGGGAGAGAGAGATAGTAAGGGGGAGAGAGAGATAGTGAGAGAGATAGTGAGAGAGATAGTGAGGGGGGAGAGAGAGATAGTCAGGGAGAGATAGTGAGGGGAGAGAGAGAGGGTGAGAGAGAGAGAGAGATAGTGAGGGGAGAGAGAGAGGGTGAGAGAGAGAGAGAGATAGTGAGGGGGAGAGAGATAGGGAGAGAGAGATAGTGAGAGAGAGAGATAGGGAGAGAGAGATAGTGAGAGAGATAGTGAGGGGTGAGAGAGATAGTGAGAGAGAGATAGTGAGGGAGAGAGAGAGATAGTGAGAGAGAGAGAGATAGTGAGGGGAGATAGCGGGAGATAGTGAGGGAGAGAGGGAGATTGGGATAGATTGAGACAATGAGGAATCAGTGGGTGGGGAAACGTGGAGATAGTGAGAGCATTCTCCCGTGCGTGTCTGTGTCTCAGGGCTGGTGGACAGTGCGATAGACACCCCGTCACTCATCGACGCGTCTGAAGAAGCAATCAGGAAAGACCTGGAGAGATGCAAGGTGAGGGTCTGTCTATCGCTCTGTCACCCCACGTGCCTCTCTCATCCACGTGCCTCTCACCCTGTATCTCTCCCTCTACCCGTGTCTCTCTCTCACCCCGTGTCTCTCTCTCCCTCTCCCAGTTTGTCTCTCCCTCTCCCCGTGTCTCTCTCTCTCCCCGTGTCTCTCTCTCGTGTGTCTCTCTCTCTCCCCGTGTCTCTCTCTCTCCCCGTGTCTCTCTCTCTCTCCCCGTGTCTCTCTCACCCCGTGTCTCTCTCACCCCGCGTCTCTCTCCCCGTGTCTCTCACCCCGTGTCTCTCTCTCCCCGTGTCTCTCTCTCACCCCGTGTCTCTCTCACCCCGTGTCTCTCTCCCCGTGTCTCTCTCACCCCGCGTCTCTCACCCCGTGTCTCTCACCCCGCGTCTCTCACCCCGCGTCTCTCTCCCCGTGTCTCTCACCCCGTGTCTCTCTCCCCGTGTCTCTCACCCCGTGTCTCTCTCCCCGTGTCTCTCTCACCCCGCGTCTCTCACCCCGTGTCTCTCACCCCGCGTCTCTCACCCCGCGTCTCTCTCCCCGTGTCTCTCACCCCGTGTCTCTCTCTCACCCCGTGTCTCTCTCTCACCCCGTGTCTCTCTCACCCCGTGTCTCTCTCACCCCGCGTCTCTCTCCCCGTGTCTCTCACCCCGTGTCTCTCTCTCACCCCGTGTCTCTCTCTCTCCCCGTGTCTCTCTCTCTCCCCGTGTCTCTCTCTCACCCCGTGTCTCTCTCACCCCGTGTCTCTCTCACCCCGTGTCTCTCTCACCCCGCGTCTCTCTCCCCGTGTCTCTCACCCCGTGTCTCTCTCTCCCCGTGTCTCTCTCTCACCCCGTGTCTCTCTCACCCCGTGTCTCTCTCCCCGTGTCTCTCTCTCTTTCTCCGTATCTCTCTCTCTCACCCCGTGTCTCTTCCCGTGTCTCTGTCTCTCTCAGCCCGTGTCTCTCTCACCCCGTGTCTGTTTCTCTCACCCCGTGTCTCTCTCTCTTTCTCTGTCTCTCTCTCTCCCGCGTCTCTCTCTCTCTCCCCGTGTCTCTCTCTCCCGCGTCTCTCTCTCCCCGCGTCTCTCTCTCCCCGTGTCTCTCTCTCTCTCCCCGTGTCTCTCTCACCCCGTGTCTCTCTCTCCCCGTGTCTCTCTCCTCCCGCGTCTCTCTCTCCCCGCGTCTCTCTCTCCCCGTGTCTCTCTCTCTCTCCCCGTGTCTCTCTCACCCCGTGTCTCTCTCTCCCCGTGTCTGTTTCTCTCTCCCCGCGTCTCTCTCTCCCCGTGTCTCTCTCTCCCCGTGTCTCTCTCTCTCTCCCTTGTGTCTCTCTCTCCTCGTGTGTCTCTCTCCCCGTGTCTCTCTCTCCCCGTGTCTCTCACCCCGTGTCTCTCTCTCTCCCCGTGTCTGTTTCTCTCTCCCCGTGTCTGTGTCTCTCTCCCCGTGTCTCTGTCTCTCCCCGTGTCTCTCTCTCACCCCGTGTCTCTCTCCCCGTGTCTCTCTCACCCCGTGTCTCTCTCACCCCGCGTCTCTCTCCCCGTGTCTCTCACCCCGTGTCTCTCTCTCTCCCCGTGTCTCTCTCTCACCCTGTGTCTCTCTCACCCCGTGTCTCTCTCACCCCGTGTCTCTCTCACCCCGTGTCTCTCTCTCTCCGTGTCTCTCTCTCTCTCCGTGTCTCTGTCTCCCCGTGTCTCTCTCACCCCGTGTCTCTCTCTCCCCGTGTCTGTTTCTCTCTCCCCGCGTCTCTCTCTCCCCGTGTCTCTCTCTCCCCGTGTCTCTCTCTCTCTCCCTTGTGTCTCTCTCTCCTCGTGTGTCTCTCTCCCCGTGTCTCTCTCTCCCCGTGTCTCTCACCCCGTGTCTCTCTCTCCCCGTGTCTGTTTCTCTCTCCCCGTGTCTCTCACCCCGTGTCTCTCTCTCTCCCCGTGTCTGTTTCTCTCTCCCCGTGTCTGTGTCTCTCTCCCCGTGTCTCTGTCTCTCTCAGCCCATGTCTTTCTCACCCCGTGTCTCTCTCTCACCGTGTCTCTCTCTCCCGTGTCTGTTTCTCTCTCCCCGTGTCTCTCTCTCTCTCTCCCCGTGTCTCTCTCTCTCCCCGCGTCTCTCTCTGACCGCGTGTCTCTCGCACCCCCCCCCCCCCCCCCCCCCCGTGTCTCTACCCCCCGCCTGCTCCCCTCCCCAGGTTGCCATGGCGACGATGCAGCCCCAGACGCTGGTTGCCGGGGCGACCAGCATCGCCCGGCGAGCCAACCGCATCCTCCTCGTGTCCCGGAGGGAGACGGAGAACTCTGAGGATCCTGCATTCCGGGAGAGGATCGGCAACGCCGCCTCGGACGTGGAGGCCGCCATCGCCCCCATGGTGATGGGAGCCAAGGCGCTGGCTCACAACATCGCACAGCCCGGTGAGAGAGGAGAGACACGGGGAGAGAGACACGGGGAGAGAGACACGGGGAGAGAGAGACACGGGGAGAGAGAGACACGGGGAGAGAGAGAGACACGGGGAGAGAGAGAGACACGGGGAGAGAGAGAGACACGGGGAGAGAGAGAGACACGGGAGAGAGACACGGGGAGAGAGAGACACGGCGGGGGAGGGGAGAGAGACACGGAGGGGGGGCAGAGACACGGGGGGGGGAGAGACACGGGGAGAGAGAGAGACACGGGGAGAGAGACACGGGGAGAGAGAGACACGGCGGGGGGAGGGGGAGAGAGACACGGAGGGGGGGCAGAGACACGGGGGGGGGAGAGACACGGGGAGAGAGAGACACGGGGAGAGAGAGAGACACGGGGTGAGAGAGACACGGGGAGAGAGAGAGACACGGGGAGAGAGACACGGGGAGAGAGAGACACGGCGGGGGGGGGGAGAGACACGGGGGGGGGGGAGAGACACGGGGGGGGAGAGAGACACGGGGAGAGAGACACGGGGAGAGAGAGACACGGGGAGAGAGAGAGAGACACGGCGGGGGGGGGGGGGAGAGAGACACGGCGGGGAGAGAGAGACACGGGGGGAGAGAGACACGGGGAGAGAGACGCGGGGAGAGAGAGACACGGGGAGAGAGAGAGATAGAGAGAGAGAGACACGGGGAGAGAGAGAGTAGAGAGAGAGAGACACGGGGAGAGAGAGAGATAGAGAGAGAGAGACACGGGGAGAGAGAGAGATAGAGAGAGAGAGAGCAGGGGAGAGAGAGATAGAGAGAGAGAGACACGGGGAGAGAGAGAGATAGAGAGAGAGAGACACGGGGAGAGAGAGAGATAGAGAGAGAGAGACACGGGAGAGAGAGAGATAGAGAGACACGGGGGGGTGAGAGAGACACGGGGGGGGGGGGGGGGAGAGACACGGGGAGAGAGAGACACGGAGGAGAGAGAGAGACACGGGAGGGAGAGAGAGACCGGAGGGGAGAGAGAGACACGGAGGGGAGAGAGAGACACGGAGGGGAGAGAGACACAGGGGGGGGGGGAGAGACACGGAGGGGAGAGAGAGACACGGAGGAGAGAGAGAGACACGGAGGGGAGAGAGAGACACGGAGGGGAGAGAGAGACACGGAGGGGAGAGAGACACGGGGGGGGGGGGAGAGACACGGAGGGGAGAGAGAGACACGGAGGAGAGAGAGAGACACGGAGGGGGGGGAGAGACACGGGGTGGAGAGAGACACAGGGGGGTGAGAGAGAGAGACACGGAGGGGGGGAGAGAGACACGGGGGGGGGGGGGGGGCAGAGACACGGGGGGGAGAGAGACACGGGGGGGGAGAGAGACACGGGGGGAGAGAGACACGGGGAGAGAGAGAGACACGGGGAGAGAGAGAGACACGGGGAGAGAGAGAGAGACACGGGGAGAGAGAGAGGCACGGGGAGAGAGAGGGACACGGGGAGAGAGAGAGGCACGGGGAGAGAGAGAGACACGGGGGGGGAGAGAGACACGGGGAGAGAGAGAGACACGGGGAGAGAGAGAGAGACACGGGAGAGAGAGAGAGAGACACGGGGAGAGAGAGAGAGACACGGGGAGAGAGAGAGAGACACGGGGAGAGAGAGAGACACGGGGAGAGAGAGAGACACGAGGAGAGAGAGAGACACGGGGAGAGAGAGAGACACGGGGAGAGAGAGAGACACGGGGAGAGAGAGAGACACGGGGAGAGAGAGAGACACGGGAGAGAGAGAGACACGGGGAGAGAGAGAGACACGGGGAGAGAGAGAGACACGGGGAGAGAGAGAGACACGGGGAGAGAGAGAGACACGGGGAGAGAGAGAGACACGGGGGGGAGAGAGAGACACGGGGGGAGAGAGAGACACGGGGAGAGAGAGACACGGGGAGAGAGAGACACGGCGGGGAGGGGGAGAGAGACACGGAGGGGGGGGAGACACGGGGGGGGAGAGAGACACGGGGGGGGGGGAGAGACACGGAGGGGAGAGAGAGACACGGAGGAGAGAGAGAGACACGGAGGGGAGAGAGAGACACGGAGGGGAGAGAGAGACACGGAGGGGAGAGAGAGACACGGAGGGGAGAGAGAGACACGGAGGGGAGAGAGAGACATGGAGGGGAGAGAGAGACATGGGGAGAGATAGAGAGACACAGGGGGGTGAGAGAGACACGGGGGAGGGGAGAGACACGGGGAGAGAGAGAGACGGGGGGGGGGAGAGACACGGGGGAGAGAGAGAGAGAGAGAGAGACACGGGGGAGAGAGAGAGAGACACGGGGAGAGAGAGAGACACGGAGGGGAGAGAGACACGGGGAGAGAGAGAGAGACACAGGGGGGTGAGAGAGACACGGGGGAGGGGAGAGACACGGGGAGAGAGAGACACGGGGAGAGAGAGAGAGAGACACGGGGAGAGAGAGAGAGACACAGGGGGGTGAGAGAGACACGGGGGGGAGGGAGAGACACGGGGAGAGAGAGAGACACGGGGAGAGAGAGAGAGAGACACGGGGAGAGAGAGAGAGACACGGGGAGAGAGAGAGACACGGAGGGGGGGGAGAGACACGGGGTGGAGAGAGACACAGGGGGGTGAGAGAGAGAGACACGGAGGGGGGGGAGAGAGACACGGGGGGGGGGGGGGGGGGGGGCAGAGACACGGGGGGGAGAGAGACACGGGGGGGGGGAGAGAGACACGGGGGGGAGAGAGACACGGGGAGAGAGAGAGACACGGGGAGAGAGAGAGACACGGGGAGAGAGAGAGACACGGGGAGAGAGAGAGAGACACGGGAGAGAGAGAGAGACACGGGGAGAGAGAGAGAGACACGGGGAGAGAGAGAGACACGGGGAGAGAGAGAGACACGGGGAGAGAGAGAGACACGGGGAGAGAGAGACACGGGGAGAGAGAGAGACACGGGGAGAGAGAACGAGACACGGGGGGGAGAGAGAGAGACACGGGGAGAGAGAGACACGGGGAGAGAGAGACACGGGGAGACAGAGACACGGAGAGAGAGAGACACGGGGTGAGAGACACGGGGTGAGAGACACGGGGTGAGAGACACGGGGAGAGAGACACGGGGAGAGAGAGAGACACGGGGGGAGAGAGACACGGAGAGAGAGAGACACGGGGAAAGAAAGACACGAGGAGAGAGAGAGACACGGGGAGAGAGAGAGACACGGGGAGAGAGAGAGACACGGGGAGAGAGAGAGACACGGGGAGAGAGAGAGACACGGGGAGAGAGAGAAACACGGGGAGAGAGAGAGACACGCGGTGAGAGAGAGACACGGGGAGAGAGAGAGACACGGGGAGAGAGAGAGAGACACGGGGAGAGAGAGAAACACGGGGAGAGAGAGAGACACGGGGAGAGAGAGAGACACGGGGAGAGAGAGACACACGGGGAGAGAGAGACACACGGGGAGAGAGAGACACACGGGGAGAGAGAGAGACACGGGGAGAGAGAGAGACACGGGGAGAGAGAGGACACGGGGAGAGAGAGACACGGGGAGAGAGAGAGAGACGGGAGAGAGAGAGACACGGGGAGAGAGAGAGACACGGGGAGAGAGAGAGACACGCGGTGAGAGAGAGACACGGGGAGAGAGAGAGACACGGGGAGAGAGAGAGACACGGGGAGAGAGAGAGACACGGGGAGAGAGAGAGACACGGGGAGAGAGAGAGACACGGGGAGAGAGAGACACACGGGGAGAGAGAGACACACGGGGAGAGAGAGACACACGGGGAGAGAGAGAGACACGGGGAGAGAGAGAGACACGGGGAGAGAGAGAGACACGGGGAGAGAGAGAGACACGGGGAGAGAGAGAGAGAGAGAGACACGGGGAGAGAGAGAGAGAGACACGGGGAGAGAGAGAGAGAGACACGGGGAGAGAGACACGGAGAGACTTGTGACTTGTAGCAGCAACAGCACTGAAGGCGATTTTGATATGAAACACAAAGTCACACAAACACAATAACACAATTAAAGAATAACACAACACAATATCACAACACAATATCACAACACTAACACAATCACAACACAATATCACAAGACAATAACACTATCACAACACAATAACACTATCACGACACAATAACATAATAACACAACACAATATCACAACACAATAACAACACTAACACAATAACACAACATAATATCACAACACAATAACATAATGACACAACACAATAACATAATAACACAACACAATATCACAACACAATAACAACACTAACACAATTACACAACATAATATCACAACACAATAACATAATAACACAACACAATAACATAATAACACAACACAATATCACAACACAATAACATAATAACACAACACAATAACATAATAACACAACACAATATCACAACACAATATCACAACACAATATCACAACACAATATCACAACACAATATCACAACACAATATCACAACACAATATCACAACACAATATCACAACACAATATCACAACACAATAACACAACACAATAACACAATACAATATCACAACACAATATCACAACACAATATCACAACACAATATCACAACACAATATCACAACACAATAACACAATACAATATCACAACACAATATCACAACACAATAACACTATCACAACACAATATCACAATACAATATCACAACACAATATCACAACACAATAACACTATCACAACACAATAAAACAACACAATATCACAATACAATATCACAACACAATATCACAACACAATATCACAACACAATATCACAACACAATATCACAACACAATATCACAACACAATATCACAACACAATAACACAACACAATAACACAACACAATAACACAATACAATATCACAACACAATATCACAACACAATAACACAATATCACAACACAATATCACAACACACTAACACAATAACTCTCCCCGTGTCTCTCTCTCTCTCCCCGTGTCTCTCCCCATGCGTGTCTCGCCTTCTGTTTATCGCCCTCTGCCTCTCCCTGTCTCTGTCTCACTCTCTGCCTCTCCCTGTCTCTGTCTCACTCTCTGCCTCTCCCTGTCTCTGTCTCACTCTCTGCCTGTCCCTGTCCCTGTAGGGCTGCAGAAGGACTTCCTGGAGTGTGGGCAGCGTGTCCTTGAGTCTGTGGGCAGAGTGCGCGGAGCGTTCCATACCCCGGAGTTCCCACCACCACCACCCGACCTGGACAGCCTCAACGTAAACCGGGGGAGACACGCGGGGAGAGAGACGCGGGGAGAGAGACGCGGGGAGAGAGACGCGGGGAGAGAGACGCGGGGAGAGAGACGCGGGGAGAGAGAGACGCGGGGAAAGAGAGACGCGGGGAGAGAGAGACGCGGGGAGAGAGACACGGGGAGAGAGAGACGGGGGGAGAGAGAGAGAGACACGGGGAGAGAGACACGGGGAAAGAGAGACACGGGGAGAGAGAGACACGGGGAGAGAGAGACGGGGAGAGAGACGCGGGGAGAGAGAGAGACACGGGGAGAGAGAGACACGGGGAGAGAGAGACACGGGGAGAGAGAGACACGGGGAGAGAGAGACATGGGGAGAGAGACGGGGAGAGAGAGACACGGGGAGAGATAGACACGGGGAGAGAGAGACACGGGGAGAGAGAGACGCGGGGAGAGAGAGACACGGGGAGAGAGAGACATGGGGAGAGAGACGGGGAGAGAGAGACACGGGAGAGATAGACACGGGGAGAGAGAGACGCGGGGAGAGAGAGACGCGGGGAGAGAGACGCGGGAGAGAGAGACGCGGGGGGAGATAGACACGGGGAGATAGACACGGGGAGAGAGACACGGGGAGAGAGACACGGGGAGAGAGAGACACGGGAGAGAGAGAGACACGGGGAGAGAGAGACACGGGGAGAGAGAGACATGGGGAGAGAGACGGGGAGAGAGAGACACGGGGAGAGATAGAGAGAGACACGGGGAGAGAGACGCGGGGAAAGAGAGACGGGGAGAGAGACGCGGGAGAGAGAGACACGGGGAGAGAGACACGGGGGAGAGAGGGACACGGGGAGAGAGAGACACGGGGAGAGAGAGACACGGGGAAGAGAGAGACACGGGGAGAGAGACGCGGGGGGAGAGAGACACGGGGAGAGAGACACGGGGGAGAGAGAGACACGGGGAGAGAGAGACGGGGAGAGAGATGCGGGGAGAGAGAGACACGGGGAGAGAGAGAGACACGGGGAGAGAGACACGGGGAGAGAGGACACGGGGAGAGAGAGACACGGGGAGAGAGAGACACGGGGAGAGAGAGACACGGGGAGAGAGACGCGGGGGGAGAGAGACACGGGGAGAGAGACACGGGGAGAGAGAGACACGGGGAGAGAGAGACATGGGGAGAGAGAGACACGGGGAGAGAGAGACACGGGGAGAGATAGAGAGAGACACGGGGAGAGAGACGCGGGGAGAGAGAGACGGGGAGAGAGAGACATGGGGAGAGAGACAGGGGAGAGAGAGACACGGGGAGAGAGAGACACGGGGAGGGAGAGACACGGGGGAGGGAGAGACACGGGGAGAGAGAGACACGGGGAGAGAGACGCGGGGAGAGAGAGGGAGAGACGTGGGGAGAGAGACGCGGGGAGAGAGACGCGGAGGGAGAGAGACGCGGGGAGAGAGACACGGGGAGAGAGACGCGGGGAGAGAGACGCGGGGAGAGAGACGCGGGGAGAGAGAGACACGGGGAGGGAGAGACACGGGGAGAGAGACACGGGGAGAGAGACGCGGGGAGAGAGACGCGGGGAGAGAGACGCGGGGAGAGAGACGCGGGGAGAGAGACGCGGGGAGAGAGACGCGGGGAGAGAGACACGGGGAGAGAGAGGCACGGGAGAGAGAGAGACACGGGAGAGAGAGAGACACGGGGAGAGAGAGAGACGCGGGGGAGAGAGAGACATGGGGAGAGAGACACGGGGAGAGAGACACGGGGAGAGACACGGGGAGAGAGAGACACGGGGAGAGAGACACGGGGAGAGAGAGACACGGTGAGAGACACGGGGAGAGAGAGACACGGGGAGAGAGACGCGGGGAGAGAGAGACGGGGAGAGAGATGCGGGGGAGAGAGAGACGCGGGGAGAGAGAGACACGGGGAGAGAGACGCGGGGAGAGAGAGACGGGGAGAGAGAGACAGGGGAGAGAGACAGGGAGAGAGAGACACGGGGAGAGAGAGACACGGGGAGAGAGAGACACGGGGAGGGAGAGACACGGGGAGGGAGAGACACGGGGAGAGAGAGACACGGGGAGAGAGACGCGGGGAGAGAGAGGGAGAGACGTGGGGAGAGAGACGCGGGGAGAGAGACGCGGAGGAGAGAGACGCGGGGAGAGAGAGACACGGGGAGAGAGAGACACGGGGAGGGAGAGACACGGGGAGAGAGACACGGGGAGAGAGACGCGGGGAGAGAGAGACACGGGGAGGGAGAGACACGGGGAGAGAGACACGGGGAGAGAGACGCGGGGAGAGAGACGCGGGGAGAGAGACGCGGGGAGAGAGACGCGGGGAGAGAGACGCGGGGAGAGAGACGCGGGGAGAGAGACACGGGGAGAGAGAGGCACGGGGAGAGAGAGAGACGCGGGGAGAGAGAGACGCGGGGAGAGAGAGACATGGGGAGAGAGACACGGGGAGAGAGACACGGGGAGAGACACGGGGAGAGAGAGACACGGGGAGAGAGACACGGGGAGAGAGAGACACGGTGAGAGACACGGGGAGAGAGAGACACGGGGAGAGAGACACGGGGAGAGAGGGACACGGGGAGAGAGAGACACGGGGAGAGAGACACGGGGAGAGAGAGACACGGGGAGAGAGACGCGGGGAGAGAGAGACGGGGAGAGAGAGACGCGGGGAGAGAGAGACACGGAGAGAGAGAGACACGGGTAGAGAGAGACACGGGGAGAGAGAGACAGAAGGGGAGAGAGACGCGGAGAGAGAGACGCGGAGAGAGAGACACGGGGAGAGAGACACGGGGAGAGAGAGACGCACAGAAGGACACACAGAGAGACACAGAGAGACACACAGACGGAGACACACAGAGAGACACACAGACGGAGACACACAGAGAGACACACAGACGGAGACACACAGAGAGACACACAGACGGAGACACAGAGAGACACACAGACGGAGACACACAGAGAGACACACAGACGGAGACACACAGACGGAGACACACAGAGAGACACACAGACGGAGACACACAGACGGAGACACACAGACGGAGACACACAGATGTTCTGCATTTCCATCGCCTTCCGCGTATTGAAGTTTCACCTCTCCCCCTCCATCTCCCCCATCCATCTCCCCCCCCCCCCCCCCCCCCCCCCGTAGCTGTGTGAGGAGGAGGAGGCGGCCCCCCCCGAAGCCGCCCCTCCCCGAGGGGGATCTGCCCCCACCCCGGCCCCCCTCCCCCTGAGGAGCGTGATGACGAGTTCCCGGAGCTGGAGACGGGGGCGGAGGTCAACCGACCAATCATGGTGGCCGCCAGGCAGCTGCACGACGAGGCGCGGAAGTGGTCCAGCAAGGTGAGACACACGGGGAGAGACACGGGGAGACACGGGGAGACACGGGGAGACACGGGGAGACACGGGGAGACACGGGGAGACACGGGGAGACACGGGGAGACACGGGGAGACACGGGGAGACACGGGGAGACACGGGGAGAGACACACGGGGAGACACGGGGAGACACACGGGGAGACACGGGGAGAGACACGGGGAGACACACGGGGGGAGACACGGGGAGACACACGGGGAGACACACGGGGAGACACGGGGAGACACGGGGAGACACGGGGAGACACGGGGAGACACGGGGAGACACACGGGGAGACACGGGGAGACACGGGGAGACACGGGGAGAGACACGGGGAGAGACACGGGGAGACACACGGGGAGACACGGGGAGACACGGGGAGAGACACGGGGAGACACGGGGAGACACACGGGGAGACACGGGGAGACACACGGGGAGAGACACGGGGAGACACGGGGAGACACACGGGGAGACACACGGGGAGACACGGGGAGACACGGGGAGAGACACGGGGAGACACGGGGAGACACACGGGGAGACACGGGGAGACACGGGGAGAGACACGGGGAGACACGGGGAGACACGGGGAGACACACGGGGAGACACGGGGAGACACGGGGGGACACGGGGAGACACACGGGGAGACACGGGGAGAGACACGGGGAGACACGGGGAGAGACACGGGGAGACACGGGGAGACACGGGGAGACACGGGGAGACACGGGGAGAGACACGGGGGAGAGACACGGGGAGACACGGGGAGACACACGGGGAGACACGGGGAGACACGGGGAGACACGGGGAGACACGGGGAGACACGGGGAGACACGGGGGGAGACACGGGGAGAGACACGGGGAGACACGGGGAGACACGGGGAGACACACGGGGAGACACGGGGGGAGACACGGGGAGACACGGGGAGACACGGGGAGACACGGGGAGACACGGGGAGACACGGGGAGACACGGGGAGACACGGGGGGAGACACGGGGAGAGACACGGGGAGACACGGGGAGACACGGGGAGACACACGGGGAGACACGGGGAGAGACACATGGGGAGACACGGGGAGACACACGGGGAGAGACACGGGGAGAGACACGGGGAGACACACGGGGAGACACGGGGGGACACGGGGAGACACAGGGAGATACGGGGAGAGACACACGGGGAGACACACGGGGAGACACACGGGGAGACACACGGGGGAGACACGGGGAGACACACGGGGAGACACACGGGGAGACACACGGGGAGACACGGGGAGACACGGGGAGACACGGGGGGAGACACGGGGAGAGACACGGGGAGACACGGGGAGACACGGGGGGACACGGGGGGACACGGGGAGACACGGGAAGACACACGGGGAGACACGGGGAGACACGGGGAGACACGGGGGGACACGGGGAGACACGGGGAGACACACGGGGAGACACGGGGAGAGACACGGGGAGACACGGGGAGACACGGGGAGACACGGGGAGACACGGGGAGACACACGGGGAGACACGGGGGGAGACACGGGGGAACACGGGGAGACACGGGGGGACACGGGGAGACACGGGGGGACACGGGGAGAGACACGGGGAGACACGGGGAGACACGGGGAGACACACGGGGAGACACGGGGGGAGACACGGGGGGACACGGGGAGACACGGGGAGACACGGGGGGACACGGGGAGACACGGGGGGACACGGGGAGAGACACGGGGAGACACGGGGAGACACGGGGAGAGACACGGGGAGACACGGGGAGACACGGGGAGACACACGGGGGGAGACACGGGGAGACACGGGGAGAGACACAGGGAGAGACACGGGGGGAGACACGGGGAGACACGGGGAGAGACACGGGGAGACACGGTGAGACACACGGGGAGACACGGGGAGACACACGGGGAGAGACACGGGGGGAGACACGTGGAGACACGGGGAGAGACACAGGGAGAGACACGGGGAGACACACGGGGAGACACGGGGAGACACGGGGAGACACGGGGAGACACGGGGAGAGACACGGGGAGACACGGGGAGACACGGGGAGACACACGGGGAGACACGGGGAGACACGGGGAGACACGGGGAGACACACGGGGAGAGACACGGGGAGACACACGGGGAGACACGGGGAGACACGGGGAGACACGGGGAGACACGGGGAGACACGGGGAGACACGGGGAGACACGGGGAGACACGGGGAGATACGGGGGGAGACACAGGGGGAGACACAGGGGGAGACACGTGGAGACACGGGGGGAGACACGGGGAGACACGGGGAGACACAGGGGGAGACACGGGGAGACACGGGGAGAGACACGGGGAGACACACGGGGAGACACGGGGAGACACGGGGAGACACGGGGAGACACGGGGAGACACGGGGAGATACGGGGGGAGACACAGGGGGAGACACAGGGGGAGACGGGGGGAGACACGGGGAGACACGGGGAGACACAGGGGGAGACACGGGGAGACACTAGGGGAGACGGGGAGACACACGGGGAGACACAGGGGGAGACACGGGGAGAGACACGGGGAGACATGGAGACACGGGGAGACACAGGGGGAGACACGGGGAGACACAGGGGGAGACGGGGAGACACACGGGGAGACACAGGGGGAGACACGGGGAGACACGGGGAGACACGGGGGGAGACACGGGGGGAGACACACGGAGAGAGACACGCAGAGAGACACGGGGAGACACACGGGGGGAGACACACGGGGGGAGACACACGGGGGGAGACACACGGGGGGAGACACACGGGGGGGAGACACGCAGAGACACGCAGAGACACACAGAGAGAAGGGGAGACACGGATAGACACGGGTAGACACGCAGAGACACACGGGGAGACACACAGAGACACATAGGGAGACACGCAGAGAGACCGGGGGGGGGAGAGAGACACGGGGGGGGAGAGACACGGGGGGGGACAGACGCAGCGGAAATCGTCTGCAACGTCCTCTGCTTTTCTGCAACTTCCCCGGCTCCACGCTCGTCTGCGCTCTTGTCTCTGGTGTCTCCACTCTTGTCTCTGGTGTCTCCACTCTTGTCTCTGGTGTCTCCACTCTTGTCTCCCTTGTCTCCTGCTGTCTCCACTCTTGTCTCTGGTGTCTCCACTCTTGTCTCCTGCTGTCTCCACTCTTGTCTCTGGTGTCTCCACTCTTGTCTCCCTTGTCTCCTGCTGTCTCCACTCTTGTCTCTGGTGTCTCCACTCTTGTCTCCTGCTGTCTCCACTCTTGTCTCTGGTGTCTCCACTCTTGTCTCTGGTGTCTCCACTCTTGTCTCCCTTGTCTCCTGCTGTCTCCACTCTTGTCTCTGGTGTCTCCACTCTTGTCTCTGGTGTCTCCACTCTTGTCTCCCTTGTCTCCTGCTGTCTCCACTCTTGTCTCTGGTGTCTCCACTCTTGTCTCCTGCTGTCTCCACTCTTGTCTCTGGTGTCTCCACTCTTGTCTCCCTTGTCTCCTGCTGTCTCCACTCTTGTCTCTGGTGTCTCCACTCTTGTCTCCTGCTGTCTCCACTCTTGTCTCTGGTGTCTCCACTCTTGTCTCCCTTGTCTCCTGCTGTCTCCACTCTTGTCTCTGTTGTCTCCACTCTTGTCTCCCTTGTCTCCTGCTGTCTCCACTCTTGTCTCTGGTGTCTCCACTCTTGTCTCCCTTGTCTCCTGCTGTCTCCACTCTTGTCTCTGTTGTCTCCACTCTTGTCTCCCTTGTCTCCTGCTGTCTCCACTCTTGTCTCTGGTGTCTCCACTCTTGTCTCCCTTGTCTCCTGCTGTCTCCACTCTTGTCTCTGTTGTCTCCACTCTTGTCTCCCTTGTCTCCTGCTGTTTCCACTCTTGTCTCTGTTGTCTCCACTCTTGTCTCCCTTGTCTCCTGCTGTCTCCACTCTTGTCTCCCTTGTCTCCTGCTGTCTCCACTCTTGTCTCCCTTGTCTCCTGCTGTCTCCACTCTTGTCTCTGTTGTCTCTGCTGTCTCCACTCTTGTCTCCGTTGTCTCCTGCTGTCTCCACTCTTGTCTCTGCTGTCTCCACTCTTGTCTCCGTTGTCTCCTGCTGTCTCCACTCTTGTCTCTGCCGTCTCCGCTATCTCCTCCGTCCCTCACTTCCGGCAGCAGCAGCCACCACCACCACCTCCACCACCTCCACCACCACCTCCACCACCTCCACCACCACCTCCACCACCACCACCACCACCTCCACCACCACCTCCACCACCACCACCACCTCCGTTTCTCACCGCCACCACGGCCGCCGCCGCCGCCTCCTCCTGCCCCCCCACGCCCCCCTCCTCGTTCTTCGCGCCCAAACTACTTTCTGGCGACGACGTGAGGCGGCCCGTCGCTACGACAACGCCGTCGCCGCGGGCCGAGGGCTTCACGCGCTGCGGAGAGCCTGAGGGCAGGGCCCACGATCGGCAGCAGCAGCAGCAGCAGGAGGAGGATGATGAGGAAGAGGAGGAGGAGGAGGAGGAGGGACTACTTTTGGGATTGGAGGAGGGGGACGACGACGAGGAGCAGGGTGTGAACAGGCCCATGATGGCCGCCGCTCGGTCGCTGTTGATGGAGACTCACCGGTGGTCAAGCGAGGTAACGCTGTGCGGAGACACAGACACTCAGAGACACTGCCTGGCTTCAGCGTGAAGACACTCAGAGACACTGCCTGGCTTCAGCGTGAAGACACTCAGAGACACTGCCTGGCTTCAGCGTGAAGACACTCAGAGACACTGCCTGGCTTCAGCGTGAAGACACTCAGAGACACTGCCTGGCTTCAGCGTGAAGACACTCAGAGACACTGCCTGGCTTCAGCGTGAAGACACTCAGAGACACTGCCTGGCTTCAGCGTGAAGACACTCAGAGACACTGCCTGGCTTCAGTGTGAAGACACTCAGAGACACTGCCTGGCTTCAGCGTGAAGACACTCAGAGACACTGCCTGGCTTCAGCGTGAAGACACTCAGAGACACTGCCTGGCTTCAGAGTGAAGACACTCAGAGACACTGCCTGGCTTCAGAGTGAAGACACTCAGAGACACTGCCTGGCTTCAGCGTGAAGACACTCAGAGACACTGCCTGGCTTCAGCGTGAAGACACTCAGAGACACTGCCTGGCTTCAGAGTGAAGACACTCAGAGACACTGCCTGGCTTCAGAGTGAAGACACTCAGAGACACTGCCTGGCTTCAGAGTGAAGACACTCAGAGACACTGCCTGGCTTCAGCGTGAAGACACTCAGAGACACTGCCTGGCTTCAGAGTGAAGACACTCAGAGACACTGCCTGGCTTCAGAGTGAAGACACTCAGAGACACTGCCTGGCTTCAGCGTGAAGACACTCAGAGACACTGCCTGGCTTCAGCGTGAAGACACTCAGAGACACTGCCTGGCTTCAGCGTGAAGACACTCAGAGACACTGCCTGGCTTCAGCGTGAAGACACTCAGAGACACTGCCTGGCTTCAGTGTGAAGACACTCAGAGACACTGCCTGGCTTCAGTGTGAAGACACTCAGAGACACTGCCTGGCTTCAGCGTGAAGACACTCAGAGACACTGCCTGGCTTCAGCGTGAAGACACTCAGAGACACTGCCTGGCTTCAGAGTGAAGACACTCAGAGACACTGCCTGGCTTCAGCGTGAAGACACTCAGAGACACTGCCTGGCTTCAGCGTGAAGACACTCAGAGACACTGCCTGGCTTCAGCGTGAAGACACTCAGAGACACTGCCTGGCTTCAGCGTGAAGACACTCAGAGACACTGCCTGGCTTCAGAGTGAAGACACTCAGAGACACTGCCTGGCTTCAGAGTGAAGACACTCAGAGACACTGCCTGGCTTCAGTGTGAAGACACTCAGAGACACTGCCTGGCTTCAGCGTGAAGACACTCAGACACACTGCCTGGCTTCAGCGTGAAGACACTCAGAGACACTGCCTGGCTTCAGAGTGAAGACACTCAGAGACACTGCCTGGCTTCAGCGTGAAGACACTCAGAGACACTGCCTGGCTTCAGTGTGAAGACACTCAGAGACACTGCCTGGCTTCAGAGTGAAGACACTCAGAGACACTGCCTGGCTTCAGAGTGAAGACACTCAGAGACACTGCCTGGCTTCAGCGTGAAGACACTCAGAGACACTGCCTGGCTTCAGTGTGAAGACACTCAGAGACACTGCCTGGCTTCAGAGTGAAGACACTCAGAGACACTGCCTGGCTTCAGAGTGAAGACACTCAGAGACACTGCCTGGCTTCAGAGTGAAGACACTCAGAGACACTGCCTGGCTTCAGCGTGAAGACACTCAGAGACACTGCCTGGCTTCAGTGTGAAGACACTCAGAGACACTGCCTGGCTTCAGAGTGAAGACACTCAGAGACACTGCCTGGCTTCAGAGTGAAGACACTCAGAGACACTGCCTGGCTTCAGCGTGAAGACACTCAGAGACACTGCCTGGCTTCAGTGTGAAGACACTCAGAGACACTGCCTGGCTTCAGAGTGAAGACACTCAGAGACACTGCCTGGCTTCAGAGTGAAGACACTCAGAGACACTGCCTGGCTTCAGTGTGAAGACACTCAGAGACACTGCCTGGCTTCAGAGTGAAGACACTCAGAGACACTGCCTGGCTTCAGTGTGAAGACACTCAGAGACACTGCCTGGCTTCAGCGTGAAGACACTCAGACACTGCCTGGCTTCAGTGTGAAGACACTCAGAGACACTGCCTGGCTTCAGCGTGAAGACACTCAGAGACACTGCCTGGCTTCAGCGTGAAGACACTCAGACACACTGCCTGGCTTCAGTGTGAAGACACTCAGAGACACTGCCTGGCTTCAGCGTGAAGACACTCAGAGACACTGCCTGGCTTCAGTGTGAAGACACTCAGAGACACTGCCTGGCTTCAGTGTGAAGACACTCAGACACACTGCCTGGCTTCAGTGTGAAGACACTCAGAGACACTGCCTGGCTTCAGAGTGAAGACACTCAGAGACACTGCCTGGCTTCAGTGTGAAGACACTCAGAGACACTGCCTGGCTTCAGCGTGAAGACACTCAGACACTGCCTGGCTTCAGCGTGAAGACACTCAGAGACACTGCCTGGCTTCAGCGTGAAGACACTCAGAGACACTGCCTGGCTTCAGAGTGAAGACACTCAGACACTGCCTGGCTTCAGCGTGAAGATGCTGAGACACTGCCTGGCTTCAGCATTAAGACGCTGAGACACTGCCTGGCTTCTGTGTGGAGACACTCAGAGACACTGCCTGGCTTCAGAGTGAAGACACTGAGATTCTGCCTGGCTTCAGAGTGAAGACGCTGAGACTCTGCCTGGCTTCAGAGTGAAGACACTGAGACTCTGCCTGGCTTCAGCATGAAGACGCTGAGACTCTGCCTGGCTTCAGAGTGAAGACGCTGAGACTCTGCCTGGCTTCAGAGTGAAGACACTGAGACTCTGCCTGGCTTCAGCGTGAAGACGCTGAGACTCTGCCTGGCTTCAGAGTGAAGACACTGAGACTCTGCCTGGCTTCAGAGTGAAGACGCTGAGACTCTGCCTGGCTTCAGAGTGAAGACACTGAGACTCTGCCTGGCTTCAGAGTGAAGATGCTGAGACTCTGCCTGGCTTCAGTGTGAAGACGCTGAGACTCTGCCTGGCTTCAGTGTGAAGACGCTGAGACTGCCTGGCTTCAGAGTGAAGACACTGAGACTCTTCCTGGCTTCAGAGTGAAGACGCTGAGACTCTGCCTGGCTTCAGAGTGAAGACGCTGAGACACTGCCTGGCTTCAGAGTGAAGACGCTGAGACTCTGCCTGGCTTCAGTGTGAAGACGCTGAGACTCTGCCTGGCTTCAGAGTGAAGACACTGAGACTCTGCCTGGCTTCAGAGTGAAGACGCTGAGACTCTGCCTGGCTTCAGCATGAAGACGCTGAGACTCTGCCTGGCTTCAGCGTGAAGACGCTGAGACTCTGCCTGGCTTCAGAGTGAAGACGCTGAGACTCTGCCTGGCTTCAGAGTGAAGACGCTGAGACTCTGCCTGGCTTCAGCGTGAAGACGCTGAGACACTGCCTGGCTTCAGAGTGAAGACGCTGAGACTCTGCCTGGCTTCAGTGTGAAGACACTCAGACACTGCCTGGCTTCAGCATGAAGACACTGAGACTCTGCCTGGCTTCAGTGTGAAGACGCTGAGACTCTGCCTGGCTTCAGAGTGAAGACGCTGAGACTCTGCCTGGCTTCAGAGTGGAGACGCTGAGACTCTGCCTGGCTTCAGCATGAAGACACTGAGACACTGCCTGGCTTCAGCATGAAGACACTGAAACTCTGCCTGGCTTCAGTGTGAAGACGCTGAGACACTGCCTGGCTTCAGAGTGAAGACGCTGAGACTCTGCCTGGCTTCAGAGTGAAGACGCTGAGACTCTGCCTGGCTTCAGAGTGAAGACACTGAGACTCTGCCTGGCTTCAGAGTGAAGATGCTGAGACTCTGCCTGGCTTCAGTGTGAAGACGCTGAGACTCTGCCTGGCTTCAGTGTGAAGACGCTGAGACTCTGCCTGGCTTCAGCATGAAGACGCTGAGACTGCCTGGCTTCAGAGTGAAGACACTGAGACTCTGCCTGGCTTCAGAGTGAAGACGCTGAGACTCTGCCTGGCTTCAGAGTGAAGACGCTGAGACTCTGCCTGGCTTCAGCATGAAGACGCTGAGACTCTGCCTGGCTTCAGCGTGAAGACGCTGAGACTCTGCCTGGCTTCAGAGTGAAGACGCTGAGACTCTGCCTGGCTTCAGAGTGAAGACGCTGAGACTCTGCCTGGCTTCAGCGTGAAGACGCTGAGACTCTGCCTGGCTTCAGTGTGAAGACACTCAGACACTGCCTGGCTTCAGCATGAAGACACTGAGACTCTGCCTGGCTTCAGTGTGAAGACGCTGAGACTCTGCCTGGCTTCAGAGTGAAGACGCTGAGACTCTGCCTGGCTTCAGAGTGGAGACGCTGAGACTCTGCCTGGCTTCAGCATGAAGACACTGAGACACTGCCTGGCTTCAGCATGAAGACACTGAAACTCTGCCTGGCTTCAGTGTGAAGACGCTGAGACACTGCCTGGCTTCAGAGTGAAGACGCTGAGACTCTGCCTGGCTTCAGAGTGAAGACACTGAGACTCTGCCTGGCTTCAGAGTGAAGACGCTGAGACTCTGCCTGGCTTCAGAGTGAAGACGCTGAGACTCTGCCTGGCTTCAGAGTGAAGACACTGAGACTCTGCCTGGCTTCAGAGTGAAGACGCTGAGACTCTGCCTGGCTTCAGCGTGAAGACACTGAGACTCTGCCTGGCTTCAGAGTGAAGATGCTGAGACTCTGCCTGGCTTCAGAGTGAAGATGCTGAGACTCTGCCTGGCTTCAGTGTGAAGACGCTGAGACTCTGCCTGGCTTCAGTGTGAAGACGCTGAGACTCTGCCTGGCTTCAGCATGAAGACGCTGAGACTCTGCCTGGCTTCAGAGTGAAGACGCTGAGACTCTGCCTGGCTTCAGAGTGGAGACACTCAGACACTGCCTGGCTTCAGTGTGAAGACGCTGAGACTCTGCCTGGCTTCAGTGTGAAGACGCTGAGACTCTGCCTGGCTTCAGCATGAAGACGCTGAGACTCTGCCTGGCTTCAGAGTGAAGACGTTGAGACTCTGCCTGGCTCCAGTGTGAAGACGCTGAGACTCTGCCTGGCTTCAGAGTGAAGACACTGAGACTCTGCCTGGCTTCAGAGTGGAGACGCTGAGACTCTGCTTGGCTTCAGAGTGAAGACACTGAGACTCTGCCTGGCTTCAGAGTGGAGACGCTGAGACTCTGCCTGGCTTCAGCGTGAAGACGCTGAGACTCTGCCTGGCTTCAGAGTGAAGACGCTGAGACTCTGCCTGGCTTCAGTGTGAAGACACTGAGACTCTGCCTGGCTTCAGAGTGAAGACGCTGAGACTCTGCCTGGCTTCAGCATGAAGACGCTGAGACTCTGCCTGGCTTCAGAGTGAAGACGCTGAGACTCTGCCTGGCTTCAGAGTGAAGACGCTGAGACTCTGCCTGGCTTGAGCGTGAAGACACTGAGACTCTGCCTGGCTTCAGCGTGAAGACGCTGAGACTCTGCCTGGCTTCAGTGTGGAGACACTGAGACTCTGCCTGGCTTCAGCGTGAAGACACTGAGACTCTGCCTGGCTTCAGAGTGAAGACGCTGAGACTCTGCCTGGCTTCAGAGTGAAGACGCTGAGACTCTGCTTGGCTTCAGAGTGAAGACACTGAGACTCTGCCTGGCTTCAGTGTGGAGACACTGAGACTCTGCCTGGCTTCAGCGTGAAGACACTGAGACTCTGCCTGGCTTCAGAGTGAAGACACTGAGACTCTGCCTGGCTTCAGAGTGAAGACGCTGAGACTCTGCTTGGCTTCAGAGTGAAGACGCTGAGACTCTGCCTGGCTTCAGAGTGGAGACGTTGAGACACTGCCTGGCTTCAGTGTGGAGACACTGAGACACTGCCTGGCTTCAGTGTGAAGACACTGAGACTCTGCTTGGCTTCAGAGTGAAGACACTGAGACTCTGCTTGGCTTCAGCGTGAAGACACTGAGACTCTGCCTGGCTTCAGAGTGAAGACGCTGAGACTCTGCCTGGCTTCAGAGTGAAGACGCTGAGACTCTGCCTGCCTATGGAGTCTGCTGCCAGTAATGAGGGGTAGCGGTGATTGTTGTCGCTGCTGCTGCTGTGTGCTGCAGCCTAGAGCCACTCCGTGTGGGTCTCCAGGTGGCTGGGCGAGTGGATGAGTGGTTGAGCGAATGGTTGGATGAGCGAGCGAGTGAATGAATGAGTTGGTAAGGGGGTTTTAGCGAGTGGATGAGCGAGTGGGTGGGTGTATGAGTTGGTAAATTGATGAGTGGGTGGGTGGGTGTTTGAGTTGGTAAATGGATATGTGAGTGGGTGGGCGGGTGAGTGAGTGGGCGGGTGGGCGAGTGGGTGGGTGGGCGGGTGAGTGAGTGGGTGAGCGAGTGGGCGGGTGAGCGGGTGAGCGAGCGGGCGGGTGAGCGAGCGGACGAGCGAGTGAGTGAGCGAGTGAGCGAGCGGTTTCGTGGGTGGGGCGAGGTGAACAAAGGACCGATGCCGAGCAGCAGTGAGACTCATCGACATGACCTCTCCCCCCACCACCACCACCACCTCTCCCCCCCCACCACCACCACCACCACCACCTCTCCCCGCCCAGGGTAACGACATCATCGCGGCCGCCAAGCGGATGGCCTTGCTCATGGCCGAGATGTCCCGCCTGGTGCGTGGAGGCTCCGGCAACAAGAGGGCCCTCATCCAGTGCGCCAAGGACATCGCCAAGGCCTCCGACGAGGTGACGGGGCTCGCCAAAGAAGTGGCCAAGCAGTGCACGGACAAGAGGATCCGCACCAACCTGCTGCAGGTGGGGTGGGTGGAGTGGGTGGGGTGGGGTGGGTGTGTGGGGTGGGTGGGGTGGGTGGGGTGGGTGGGTGGAGTGGGTGGGGTGGGTGGGTGTGTGGGGTGGGTGGGGTGGAGTGGGTTTAGTGTGGTGTGTGTGTGTGGTGTGGTGTGTGTGGTGTGTGTGTGTAGTGTGTGTGTGTGTGGTGTGTGTGTGTGGTGTGTGTGTGTGACTGTGTGTGTGACTGTGTGTGTGTGGTGTGTGTGACTGTGTGTGTGGTGTGTGTGTGGTGTGTGTGTGCGCATGGTGTGTGGTGTGTGTGTGCGTGGTGTGTGTGTGGTGGGTGTGTGTGTGTGGTGTGTGTGTGGTGTGTGTGTGGTGTGTGTGTGGTGTGGTGTGTATGGTGTGTGTGTGTGTGTGTTGACCTTCTTTTACACCTCACGTAGCCAATCTGATAATCTGCGGTGAGGAATCCGCAGTAGCGGTGGCAACTCTACTCACTACTCCCCTCTCCCCCCACTCTCCCCCCACTCTCTCCCCCCACTCTCTCCCCCCACTCTCTCCCCCCACTCTGTGCTAGGTTTGTGAGAGGATCCCCACGATCTCCACGCAGCTCAAGATCCTTTCTACTGTCAAGGCGACCATGCTGGGTCGCACAAACATCAGTGATGAGGAGTCGGAGCAGGTACCACTCTTAACTACTACCACCAACTAGTAACTAGTACCGCTAACTAGTACCACTCTTAACTACTACCACCAACTAGTAACTAGTACCGCTAACTAGTACCACTCTTAACTACTACCATTAACTAGTAACTAGTACCGCTAAGTTTAACACGTAGGCTTTCGCGACCAATATTATTCATAATAAAGGTTTTTGGGTTAGATCGCGTTTATTTATAAATGTGTCGTAACCCTCCACCACCTGACACGGCCAATCAGCAAAGAAAAGTGTCACGTTGACAAAAGACAAATAATTCACTACTTCAGCCCACCGGTGTGTTGAAGAGTTAATCCACATTTACAGTTTGAGTACGACGTTTCGCTGGTAAATACTTCCAGCATCATCGGGCAATTCGCCAGAATGGTAAAGCCCTCGCTTGCTCCCGGTTTTATATAGAGCAGAAGAGTGACGTCATCACTTAACTCATCAGGTGCAGTGATTAGAGGCGGAGGGGGGGGTAATGTAATTATATAATCGATTAGTAATCAGTCATTGGTTATGATTAGTAATGAATTGTAGATTAGTAATTCTTTAAATCAAAATGTAATGTGTATTATTTAATAATACGCTTCCAGGCCGCACTAAGCCGGTAGCTGTCAGAGCGATTAAAGTTATTCTTGTTCCTCTCAATTTCAATGGATTCTCTAATTAGTCTTTGCCAGTAATAATTAGTTTTACACACCACTGCAACATTGTCAAAATCAATTGAGTGTCCTTGTTGACAAGCATGTTCTGCCACTGCCGACAGTTGTGTTTGAGATAATTTAATATTTCTCTGATGTTCTTTTAGTCTTACGCTGATGTTACGTCCCGTCTGCCCAATGTAGCAGCTGCCACATGAACAATTAATCCGATATACACCTTCTGTTGATAGTTTAGGTAATGCGTCTTTAGTGCAAGATACTAGTTTTTGAATTTTGTGTACTGTACCAAATCTTACTGTAATGTTTTGCTTTTGCAAAACGCGGGCTAATTTGTCAGTTACTCCTGAGATATATGGAATTTTTATTGTTTTAACAATCTGGTCGCTTTCAGTAGTATTGCTTTGCGATCGTGATTTGGCATTCAGTGCTCTGTTAATTTGAGCATTATTGTAGCCATTCTGTCGTAGTGCGTCTTTAACGTGTTTAATCTCTCTCACTAGACTCTCACCATCTGACACTGTTTTCGCCCGATGTACGAGCGTCTTGATAAGAGAGGATTTTTGAGCTGGATGATGATGTGATTCTGCATTCAGATAGGCATCAGTGTGCGTTTGCTTTCTGTAAACGCTGTGTGTTATTTTACCGTTTAGGCCATGTCCAAGCAAAATATCTAGGAATGGGAGTGTGTTATTCACCTCCATTTCCATGGTGAACTGGATGGCCGGGTTTTGAGCATTGAGATGATTTAGAAAATCATTAAGTGTATCTTTACCATGTGGCCAGACAACCAAAGTGTCATCCACATACCTAAACCAAAAGGATGGTTTTAATGTGCTCGAGGCAAGTGCTCTTATTTCAAAGTTTTCCATGTACAAATTTGCTATAGCAGGGGATAAAGGAGAACCCATTGCTGCTCCTTCCTTTTGTTTAAAGAAATCCCCTCTCCATAAGAAGTAAGTGTTATTTAAGCAATGGCCAGCAAGTTTCGGAATATCTTTTTGTAAACCGGTATTCTTTACTAGTGTATCAAGTAATTTAAGCGATTCGTCCACTGGAACCTTAGTGAATAGAGAAATCACATCAAAGCTTACCAGAATATCATCAGGAGTAAGTTTAATATCTTTAATCACATTCACAAGATGTTCTGAATTTTTTATGAATGAAGATGTCTTACCGATGTAGGGCTGTATTTGTTTGGTTATATATTTTGCTAATTGATATGTGGCAGAGCCAATTGTACTGACTATGGGTCGTAATGGGATGCCGATTTTATGAATCTTTGGTAGCCCATAGAGTCTAGGTGGTTTTGAGGCCCTTGGCTTAATTAGGTATTGCTCATTTTTAGGGATTAATGAATTTGCAATTATTGCAGTGGTCTTACGTTCTAAAGTATTAGTTGGATCTCGTTTAATTTTAATGTAGGTACTTTCCTCTAGTAAATTTCTAATTTTATTATCATAATCGGCTCGTGACATCAGTACAGTAGTGCGGCCTTTATCAGCTGCTAGGATTTGGATATCCTTATTTACACGCAGCTCTCTTAAGGCTTTTGCCTCGTTAGAGCTAATATTTACTTTTGGAACTTTGCTATTCTCAATTATTTTAGCAACCTCATGTCTAGTCATCTCTGCCTCATTATGTGGAAGGAGTCTAACTGCTGATTCTACCTCAGCAATTATCTCATCCACTGGAATTGTGCGTGGGGTAACGGCAAAGTTAAGGCCTTTTTGTACATGGAAAACTTTGAAATAAGAGCACTTGCCTCGAGCACATTAAAACCATCCTTTTGGTTTAGGTATGTGGATGACACTTTGGTTGTCTGGCCACATGGTAAAGATACACTTAATGATTTTCTAAATCATCTCAATGCTCAAAACCCGGCCATCCAGTTCACCATGGAAATGGAGGTGAATAACACACTCCCATTCCTAGATATTTTGCTTGGACATGGCCTAAACGGTAAAATAACACACAGCGTTTACAGAAAGCAAACGCACACTGATGCCTATCTGAATGCAGAATCACATCATCATCCAGCTCAAAAATCCTCTCTTATCAAGACGCTCGTACATCGGGCGAAAACAGTGTCAGATGGTGAGAGTCTAGTGAGAGAGATTAAACACGTTAAAGACGCACTACGACAGAATGGCTACAATAATGCTCAAATTAACAGAGCACTGAATGCCAAATCACGATCGCAAAGCAATACTACTGAAAGCGACCAGATTGTTAAAACAATAAAAATTCCATATATCTCAGGAGTAACTGACAAATTAGCCCGCGTTTTGCAAAAGCAAAACATTACAGTAAGATTTGGTACAGTACACAAAATTCAAAAACTAGTATCTTGCACTAAAGACGCATTACCTAAACTATCAACAGAAGGTGTATATCGGATTAATTGTTCATGTGGCAGCTGCTACATTGGGCAGACGGGACGTAACATCAGCGTAAGACTAAAAGAACATCAGAGAAATATTAAATTATCTCAAACACAACTGTCGGCAGTGGCAGAACATGCTTGTCAACAAGGACACTCAATTGATTTTGACAATGTTGCAGTGGTGTGTAAAACTAATTATTACTGGCAAAGACTAATTAGAGAATCCATTGAAATTGAGAGGAACAAGAATAACTTTAATCGCTCTGACAGCTACCGGCTTAGTGCGGCCTGGAAGCGTATTATTAAATAATACACATTACATTTTGATTTAAAGAATTACTAATCTACAATTCATTACTAATCATAACCAATGACTGATTACTAATCGATTATATAATTACATTACCCCCCCCTCCGCCTCTAATCACTGCACCTGATGAGTTAAGTG
The DNA here is from genome assembly GCF_048934315.1 of Petromyzon marinus. Lineage (NCBI taxonomy): Eukaryota > Metazoa > Chordata > Hyperoartia > Petromyzontiformes > Petromyzontidae > Petromyzon > Petromyzon marinus. The sequence goes on from NW_027423125.1 coordinate 28,416, forward strand.
ATGACGTCACTCTTCTGCTCTATATAAAACCGGGAGCAAGCGAGGGCTTTACCATTCTGGCGAATTGCCCGATGATGCTGGATGTATTTACCAGCGAAACGTCGTACTCAAACTGTAAATGTGGATTAACTCTTCAACACACCGGTGGGCTGAAGTAGTGAATTATTTGTCTTTTGTCAACGTGACACTTTTCTTTGCTGATTGGCCGTGTCGGGTGGTGGAGGGTTACGACACATTTATAAATAAACGCGATCTAACCCAAAAACCTTTATTATGAATAGTACCGCTAACTAGTACCACTCTTAACTACTACCACCAACTAGTAACTAGTACCACTAACTAGTACCACTCTTACTACTACCACCAACTAGTAACTAGTACCACTAACTAGTACCACTCTTACTACTACCACCAACTAGTAACTAGTACCGCTAACTAGTACCACTCTTACTACTACCACCAACTAGTAACTAGTGCCGCTAACTAGTACCACTCTTACTACTACCACCAACTAGTAACTACTACCACAAACTAGTACCACTCTTAACTAATACCACCAACTAGTACCGCTAACTAGTACCACTCTTACTACTACCACCAACTAGTAACTAGTACCGCTAACTAGTGCCACTCTTACTACTACCACCAACTAGTAACTAGTACCGCTAACTACTACCACTCTTACTACTACCACCAACTACTAACTACTACCACTAACTAGTACCACTCTTAACTACTACCACCAACTAGTAACTAGTACCACTAACTAGTACCACTCTTACTACTACCACCAACTAGTAACTAGTACCGCTAACTAGTACCACTCTTACTACTACCACCAACTAGTAACTAGTACCACTAACTAGTACCACTCTTACTACTACCACCAACTAGTAACTACTACCGCTTACTACTACCACCAACTAGTAACTAGTACCGCTAACTAGTACCACTCCTACTACCACCAACTAGTAACTAGTACCGCTAACTAGTACCACTCTTAACTAATACCACCAACTAGTAACTAGTACCGCTAACTAGTACCACTCTTACTACTACCAACAACTAGTAACTAGTACCGCTAACTAGTACCACTCTTACTACTACCACCAACTAGTAACTAGTACCGCTAACTAGTACCACTCTTACTACTACCACCAACTAGTAACTAGTACCGCTAACTAGTACCACTTTTAACTACTACCACCAACTAGTAACTAGTACCGCTAACTAGTACCACTCTTACTACTACCACCAACTAGTAACTAGTACCGCTAAATAGTACCACTCTTAACTACTACCACCAACTAGTAACTAGTACCGCTAACTAGTACCACTCTTACTACTACCACCAACTAGTAACTACTACCACTAACTAGTACCACTCTTACTACTACCACCAACTAGTAACTAGTACCACTCTTACTACTACCACCAACTAGTAACTAGTACCGCTAACTAGTACCACTCTTACTACTACCACCAACTAGTAACTAGTACCGCTAACTAGTACCACTCTTACTACTACCACCAACTAGTAACTAGTACTGCTAACTAGTACCACTCTTACTACTACCACCAACTAGTACCACTAACTAGTACCACTCTTACTACTACCACCAACTAGTAACTACTACCACTAACTAGTACCACTCTTAACTAATACCACCAACTAGTACCGCTTACTACTACCACTAACTAGTAACTAGTACCGCTAACTAGTACCACTCTTACTACTACCACCAACTACTAACTAGTACCACTCTTAACTAATACCACCAACTAGTACCGCTAACTACTACCACTAACTAGTAACTAGTACCGCTAACTAGTACCACTCTTACTACTACCACCAACTACTACCACTAACTAGTACCACTCTTAACTAATACCACCAACTAGTACCGCTAACTACTACCACCAACTAGTACCGCCAACTATTACCGCTAACTAGTACCAGCAACTACTACCACTAACTACGACCACTAACTAGTACCGCTAACTACCACTCTAACTACTGCCGCTTACTACCACTCTAACTACTACCACTAACTACCGCCAACTAGTACCGCCAACTAGTACCGCTAACTAGTAACGCTAACTACCACCGCTAACTCCCACCGCTAACTACCACCATCAACACCACTACCACCACTACAACCTACCCCCCCCGTGTCTCTCTCACCCCCGTGTCTCTCTCTCCCCGTGTCTCTCTCTCTCCCCGTGTCTCTCTCTCCCCGTGTCTCTCTCTCCCCGTGTCTCTCTCTCCCCGTGTCTCTCTCTCCCCGTGTCTCTCTCTCCCCGTGTCTCTCTCTCCCCGTGTCTCTCTCTCCCCGTGTCTCTCTCTCCCCGTGTCTCTCTCTCCCCGTGTCTCTCTCTCCCCGTGTCTCTCTCTCCCCGTGTCTCTCTCTCCCCGTGTCTCTCTCTCTCTCCTCGTGTCTCTCTCTCCCCGTGTCTCTCTCTCCCCGTGTCTCTCTCTCCCCGTGTCTGTCTCTTTCTCCCCGTGTCTCTCTCTCTCCCCGTGTCTCTCTCTCTCCCCGTGTCTCTCTCTCTCCCCGTGTCTCTCTCTCTCCCCGTGTCTCTCTCTCTTCCCGTGTCTCTCTCTCCCCGTGTCTCTCTCTCCCCGTGTCTCTCTCTCTCCCCGTGTCTCTCTCTCTCCCCGTGTCTCTCTCTCCCTGTGTCTCTCTCTCACCCCCGTGTCTCTCTCTCCCCGTGTCTCTCTCTCACCCCCGTGTCTCTCCCCGTGTCTCTCTCTCTCCCCGTGTCTCTCTCACCGTGTCTCTCTCACCGTGTCTCTCTCACCGTGTATCTCTCTCACCGTGTCTTTCTCACCGTGTCTCTCTCCCCGTGTCTCTCTCTCCCCGTGTCTCTCTCTCACCCCCGTGTCTCGCCCCGTGTCTCTCTCCCCGTGTCTCTCTCTCTCACCGTGTCTCTCTCACCGTGTCTCTCTCTCACCGTGTCTCTCTCTCACCGTGTCTCTCTCTCTCCCCGTGTCTCTCTCTCACCGTGTCTCTCTCTCTCCCCGTGTCTCTCTCTCCCCGTGTCTCTCTCTCACCCCCGTGTCTCTCCCTGTGTCTCTCTCACCCCCGTGTCTCTCCCCGTGTCTCTCTCTCTCCCCGTGTCTCTCTCCCCGTGTCTCTCTCTCTCCCCGTGTCTCTCTCTCCCCGCCGTGTCTCTCTCACCATGTCTCTCTCTCCCCGTGTCTCTCTCTCCCCGTGTCTCTCTCTCCCCGTGTCTCTCTCTCCCCGTGTCTCTCTCTCCCCGTGTCTCTCTCTCCCCGTGTCTCTCTCCCCGTGTCTCTCTCTCCCCTTGTCTCTCTCTCACCCCCGTGTCTCTCCCCGTGTCTCTCTCCCCGTGTCTCTCTCTCCCCGTGTCTCTCTCCCCATCTCTCTCTCTCCCCGTGTCTCTCTCTCACCGTGTCTCTCTCTCATCGTGTCTCTCTCTCTCCCCGCCGTGTCTCTCTCACCATGTCTCTCTCTCCCCGTGTCTCTCTCTCACCCCCGTGTTTCTCTCACCGTGTCTCTCTCCCCGTGTCTCTCTCCCCGTGTCTCTCTCCCCGTGTCTCTCTCTCTCCCCGTGTCTCTCTCTCCCCGCCGTGTCTCTCTCCCCGTGTCTCTCTCTCTCACCGTGTCTCTCTCCCCGTGTCTCTCTCTCACCGTGTCTCTCTCTCTCCCCGCCGTGTCTCTCTCCCCGTGTCTCTCTCTCTCCCCGTGTCTCTCTCTCCCCGTGTCTCTCTCTCCCCGTGTCTCTCTCTCCCCGTGTCTCTCTCTCTCCCTGTGTCTCTCTCCCCGTGTCTCTCTCTCTCCCCGTGTCTCTCTCTCCCCGTGTCTCTCTCTCCCCGCCGTGTCTTTCTCCGTGTCTCTCTCTCCCCGTGTCTCTCTCTCTCCCCGTGTCTCTCTCTCACCCCCGTGTCTCTCCCCGTGTCTCTCTCTCTCCCCGTGTCTCTCTCTCTCCCCGTGTCTCTCTCTCTCCCCGTGTCTCTCTCTCTCCCCGTGTCTCTCTCTCTCCCCGTGTCTCTCTCTCTCCCCGTGTCTCTCTCTCACCCCCGTGTCTCTCCCCGTGTCTCTCTCTCCCCGTGTCTCTCTCTCCCCGTGTCTCTCTCTCCCCGTGTCTCTTTCTCCGTGTCTCTCTCTCCCCGTGTCTCTCTCTCACCCCCGTGTCTCTCTCCCCGTGTCTCTCTCTCTCCCCGCCGTGTCTCTTTCTCTCCCTGTCTCTCTCTCCCCGCCGTGTCTCTCTCTCCCCGCCGTGTCTCTCTCTCTCTCCCCGCCGTGTCTCTCTCCCCGCCGCGTGGTGTCCAGGCCACGGAGATGCTGGTTCACAATGCCCAGAACCTGATGCAGTCCGTGAAGGAGACGGTGCGGGAGGCAGAAGCGGCCTCCATCAAGATCCGCACGGACGCTGGACTCACGCTCAGATGGGTCCGCAAGACTCCCTGGTACCAGTGATGGACTCCGCCCCCGGTGCCAGTGATAGACAAACGGGGAGAGACACGGGGAGAGAGAGACACGGGGGGGGGAGAGACACGGGGGGGAGAGAGACACGGGGGGAGAGAGACACGGGGGGGAGAGACACGGGGGGAGAGACGGGGGGGGAGACACACGGGGAGAGAGACACACGGGGAGAGAGAGACACGGGGAGAGAGAGACACGGGGGGGGGGGAGAGAGAGACACGGGGGGGGGGAGAGACACGGGGAGAGAGAGACACGGGGGGAGAGACACGGAGGGGGAGAGACACGGGGGGGGAGACACACGGGGAGAGAGACACGGGGAGAGAGACACACGGGGAGAGAGAGACACGGGGGGAGAGACACGGGGGGGAGAGACACGGAGAGAGAGAGACACGGGGGGAGAGACACGGGGGGGGGAGAGACACGGGGAGAGAGAGACACGGGGGGGAGAGACACGGGGGGGGGAGAGACACGGGGAGAGAGAGACACGGGGGGGGAGAGACACGTGGAGAGAGACACGGGGAGAGAGACACACGGGGAGAGAGACACACGGGGAGAGAGACACACGGGGAGAGAGAGACACGGGGGGAGAGACACGGGGAGAGAGACACACGGGGAGAGAGAGACACGTGGAGAGAGACACGGGGAGAGACACACGGGGAGAGAGACACACGGGGAGAGAGACACACGGGGAGAGAGAGACACGGGGGGAGAGACACGGGGGGGGGGGAGACACGGGGAGAGAGAGACACGGGGGGAGAGACACGGGGAGAGAGAGACACGGGGGGAGAGACACGGGGAGAGAGAGACACGGGGGGAGAGACGCACGGGGAGAGACACACGGGGAGAGAGACACGGGGAGAGAGACACACGGGGAGAGAGACACGGGGGGAGAGACACGGGGGGAGAGACACGGGGAGATAGATGGGGGGAGAGACACGGGGGGAGAGACACGGGGAGAGACACGGGGAGAGACACGGGGAGAGACACGGGGAGAGACACACGGGGAGAGACACGGGGAGAGAGTTGGGGAGAGAGTTGGGGAGAGACACGGGGGGAGAGACACGGGGAGAGAGACGGGGAGAGACACGGGGAGAGACACACGGATAGAGACACGGGGAGAGAGACACGGGGAGAGACACGGGCGGAGAGACACGGGGGGAGGGGGGGAGAGACGGGGGGAGAGACATACGGGAGGACGTGTGGAAACAAAGACAATGAGGTATAGAGACACAGAGACACACAGAGAGACACACAGAGAGACACACAGAGAGACACACAGAGAGACACACAGAGAGAGACACAGAGAGACACAGAGAGACACACAGAGAGACACACAGAGAGACACACAGAGAGACACACAGAGAGACACACAGAGAGAGACACAGAGAGACACTCAGAGACACTCAGAGACACTCAGAGACACACATAGACACTCAGAGACACTCAGAGACACTTGGATGTTGAGGTATAGAGAGACACACAGAGACACTCTGAGACACACAGAGACACAGAGAGACAGAGACACTCAGAGACACACAGAGACAGAGACACTCGGATGTTGAGGTATAGAGACACAGAGACACACAGAGACACAGAGACACACATAGAGACACTCGGATGTTGAGGTATAGAGACACACAGAGACACACAGAGACACACAGAGAGACACAGAGAGACACACAGAGACACACAGAGACACACAGAGACACTCAGAGACACTCAGATGTTGAGGTATAGAGACACACAGAGAGACACAGAAACACAGAGACTCAGAGACACTCAGAGACACAGAGACACACACAGAGACACACACAGAGACACTCGGATGTTGAGGTATAGAGAGACACACAGAGACACACAGAGACACACTCAGAGACACTCAGATGTTGATGTGTATAGAGAGACACAGACACTCAGACACTCAGAGACACTCAGATGTTGATGTGTATAGAGAGACACAGACACTCAGACACTCAGAGACACTCAGATGTTGATGTGTATAGAGAGACACAGACACACAGAGACACACAGAGAGACACTCGGATGTTGAGGTATAGAGAGACACAGAGACACAGAGACACTTGGATGTTGAGGTATAGAGACACACACAGAGACACACACAAACACACACAGAGACACACAGAGACACACAGAGACACACAGAGAGACACAGAGAGACACAGAGACACACAGAGACACTCAGAGACACTCAGAGACACACAGAGAGACACAGAGAGACACTTGGATGTTGAGGTATAGAGACACACAGAGACACTTGGATGTTGAGGTATAGAGACACAGAGACACACAGAGACACTCAGAGACACACACAGAGAGACACTTGGATGTTGAGGTATAGAGACACAGAGACACACAGAGACACTCAAAGACACAGACACACAGAGACACACACAGACACACACAGAGATACACTCGGATGTTGAGGTATAGAGACACACAGGTACACAGAGACACACAGAGACACAGAGAGACACTCGGATGTTGAGGTATAGAGACACGGAGACAGACACGGAGACAGACACTAAGACGTTGACGTTTGGAGACACGGAGACACGGAGGTGTTGGCAACGTCCACGTTACAAAGCTGCGTCTCATTTTACACATACCATCAGCCTCACCGTGTTGCATTGGGGAGAGTTCACGGTGGCCGTGTGGGTGGGGTTCAAGGTGGCCATGTGGGTGGGGTTCAAGGTGGCCGTGTGGGTGGGGTTAAAGGTGGCCGTGTGGGTGGGGTTAAAGGTGGCCGTGTGGGTGGGGTTCAAGGTGGCCGTGTGGGTGGGGTTAAAGGTGGCCGTGTGGGTGGGGTTCACGGTGGCCTTGTGGGTGGGGTTAAAGGTGGCCGTGTGGGTGGGGTTAAAGGTGGCCGTGTGGGTGGGGTTAAAGGTGGCCGTGTGGGTGGGGTTCACGGTGGCCGTGTGGGTGGGGTTCACGGTGGCCGTGTGGGTGGGGTTCACGGTGGCCGTGTGGGTGGGGTTCACGGTGGCCGTGTGGGTGGGGTTCACGGTGGCTGTGTGGGTGGGGTTCACGGTGGCTGTGTGGGTGGGGTTCACGGTGGCCGTGTGGGTGGGGTTCACGGTGGCCGTGTGGGTCACAGCCCGTCAGGCTGAGCAGGGGTTAGAACCTCTCCCCTGGGCTTACGCACTGCCCCTGGCTCCCAGAGAGAGAGAGTTGGGGCGGGGGAGGAGGTGAAAGAGAGGGAAACACAGAGACGGTTATCATTCACTCGTCACCTACCCACCCAACCATTCACCCACCCACCCACCCACCCATTCACTCACCCACCCATTCACCCACCCACCCATTCACTCACCCACCCATTCACTCACCCACCCATTCACTCACCCACCCACCCATTCACTCACCCACCCACCCATTCACTCACCCACCCATTCACTCATCCACCCACCCACCCATTCACTCACCCACCCATTCACTCACCCACCCATTCACTCACCCACCCATTCACTCACCCACCCATTCACTCACCCACCCATTCACTCACCCACCCATTCACTCACCCACCCATTCACTCACCCACCCATTCACTCACCCACCCATTCACTCACCCACCCATTCACTCACCCACCCACCCATTCACTCACCCACCCACCCATTCACTCACCCACCCACCCATTCACCCACCCACCCATTCACTCATCCACCCACCCATTCACTCACCCACCCACCCATTCACTCACCCACCCATTCACTCACCCACCCATTCACTCACCCACCCATTCACTCACCCACCCATTCACTCACCCACCCATTCACTCACCCACCCACCCATTCACTCACCCACCCATTCACCCACCCACCCATTCACTCACCCACCCATTCACTCACCCACCCATTCACTCACCCACCCACCCATTCACTCACTCACCCATTCACTCACCCACCCATTCACTCACCCACCCATTCACTCACTCACCCATTCACTCACCCACCCATTCACTCACCCACCCATTCACTCACCCACCCATTCACCCACCCACCCATTCACTCACTCACTCACCCACCCATTCACTCACTCACCCACCCATTCACTCACTCACCCACTCACCCATTCACTCACTCACCCACTCACTCACTCACTCACCCACCCATTCACTCACCCACCCATTCACTCATTCACCCACCCATTCACTCACTCACCCACCCACCCATTCACTCACCCACCCATTCACTCACCCACCCATTCACTCACTCACCCACCCATTCACTCACTCACCCACCCATTCGCTCACCCACCCATTCGCTCACACACTTATTCGCTCACACACCCATCCACTCACTCACACATTCACTCACACACCAATCCACTCACTCGCACATCCATCCACTCACACACCCATCCACTCACATCCATCCACTCACTCACCCATGCACTCACACACCCATCCACTCACTCACACATTCACTCACACACCCATCCACTCACACATCCATCCACTCACTCACCCATCCACCCACTCACACATTCACTCACACATTCACTCACACACCCATCCACTCACTCACCCACCCATTCACTCACTCGCCCATCCACTCACTCACCCATCCATTCACTCACACACCCACTCACTCACCCATTCACTCACTCGCCCATCCACTCGCTCAACTACTCACTCACACACCCATCCACTCACTCACACATTCACTCACACATTCACTCACACACCCATTCACTCACTCACCCATCCACTCACTCACCCATCCACTCACTCACCCATCCATTCACTCACACACCCATCCACTCACTCACCCACCCACTCACACACCCATTCACTCACCCATTCACTCACACACTTAACTACTCACTCACACACCCATCCACTCACTCACCCATTCGCTCACTCGCCCATCCACTCGCTCAACTACTCGCCTATTGTCTAATTTTATTTTAAAGTTCATAATGCAGTTGTGTACGCTGTAAAGATACCAACACAACGACTATATATTAATGCTACTAACTACGACATCTATTATTATTATTATGTAACAATCGGCCACACGCTTGGGCTGAATGTATTTGTTGCTTCGTATCGGCAAGCAAAGCCCCTTAATGTCGGAGAGGGAGGGGGGAGATGGGGGGGAGATGATGGGGAGAGATGGGGGGGGGAGATGGGTAGAGAGATGGGGGGGAGAGTTGGGGGGTAGATGGGGAGATAGATGATGGGGAGAGATGATGGGGGAGAGATGATGGGGAGAGATGGGGGGGGGAGATGATGGGGGGGAGATGATGGGGGGGGAGATGGGGAGAGAGATGATGGGGGAGATGGGGGGGAGAGAGATGGGGGAGGGAGATGGGGGGGGGGAGATGGGGGTGGGAGATGGGGAAAGAGAGATGAGGGGGAATGGTGGAATGACATTGGGGTGGAGGGTGAGATGAGGGGGAATGGTGGAATGACATTGGGGTGGAGGGGGAGATGAGGGGGAATGGTGGAATGACATTGGGGTGGAGGGGGAGATGAGGGGGAATGGTGGAATGACATTGAGGTGGAGGGGGAGATGAGGGGGAATGGTGGAATGACATTGAGGGTGAGATGAGTGGGGGTTATGATCTGACCACTGAGAGGAGTGAACACTACGGGAGGGGTTGGAGATTCATTTTCTCTGCATCCTCCACCACATGCCGCACGGCCTGCAAGCCCACCGTCGGTTCTGCGGCTGCCGCCTCTGCTGGTAATGACGACGCTGATTGGTGGTGGGGTGGTGGTGGTGATGACGATCATGACCATGACGATGATGATGATGACCATGACGATGATGATGATGACCATGACGATGATGATGATGATGAAAACCATGAAGACGATGCTGATGACCGTGATGACGATGCTGATGACCATGACGATGCTGATGACCATGACGATGATGATGACCATGACGATGATGATGATGATGATGATGAAAACCATGAAGACGATGATGATGACCGTGATGACGATGCTGATGACCATGACGATGCTGATGACCATGACGATTGAGATGACCATGACGATGATGATGACCATGACGATGATGATGATGATGATGAAAACCATGAAGACGATGATGATGACCGTGATGACGATGCTGATGACCATGACGATGCTGATGACCATGACGATGCTGATGACCATGACGATGATGATGACCATGACGATGATGATGATGATGAAAACCATGAAGATGACGATGATGACCATGACGATCATGATGATGACGATGATGACCATGACGATGATAACCATGATGATAAGCACGCTGATGACCATGACGATCATGATGTTGTTGACCATGACGATGATAACCACGATGATGACCATGCTGATGATGACCATGACGATGATGATGATGTTGATAGCCATGCTGATGATGAATGTGTTAGGAGTATTGTGATGACAATGATTAAAGTCGAGGGCTTCGCTCGTGATCCTTCCCCGCCGCCGCCCCTGGGTCTGGATTATTATTTTATTTATTTTTTTGCCGCATCCGCCTTGATTTTGTAAATCGCGCGAATCGACATTCAGTCCTCATCAGCAGCATCAGCATCATCAGCAGGGCCAGGCGAAGCTTGAACCATTGGCTCAGTAGAAGCCGCAACTCTGGACCGGCTTCAACTTTCAAGTTTCTCATCAGCAGGGCCAGCAAAGCTTGAACCATTGGTTCAGTAGAAGCCACAACTCTGGACCGGCTTCAACTTTCAAGTTTCTCATCAGCAGCAGGGCCAGGCGAAGCATGAACCATTGGTTCAGTACAACCCACAACTCTGGACCGGCTTCAACTTTCAAGTTTCTCATCAGCAGCAGGGCCAGGCGAAGCTTGAACCATTGGTTCAGTAGAAGCCACAACTCTGGACTGGCTCCAACATTCAAGTTTCTCATCATCATCATCAGCAGGGTCAGGCGAAAAAGAAATTATAATAATACTAAAATAAAGTTACATAATAGCGCACGTACGACGTTTATCAATCGCCACGCGGGCAATCGTCATCAGGTACAGAGGAGCTAAGTTGAAGAGAGAGAGAGACGGAGAAGCACATCAAATCGAAACGAGATTTAGTAAAAAAAATTGAACGATATAATGCAGCACTTTAGAGGGTCGGTCAAAACACAATCGACGCATGGTCTGGCTGAATTACGTTATTTCAAAGATCGCTACATTATAGGTTAAGAGTGACAGAGAGTACAGATCACAGACACACACACATACAGACGGCTAAATTTAAGAGAGAGAGGAAACACAGAGAGAGAGATGGAGAAGCACATCAAATCGAAACAAGATTTAGTAAAAATTGGAAACGATGGTTTTGGGCTGATCGACGCTGCGTTACATTGTTTCCAAAAAATTTTACTAAAATCTTGTTTCGATTTGATGTGCTTCTCCATCTCTCTCTGCGTTTCCTCTCTCTTAAATTTAGCTCTGCCCCATGTGTGTGGCTCTCTCCGCTTGGATGTCTGTATATATGTGTGTCTGCGATCTGTACTATCTATCACGCTTAACCTATAATGTAGCAATCTTTGAAATAACGTTAATCAGCCAGACCATGCGTCGATTGTGTTTTGACCGACCCTCTGTGCCGCATTATATCGTTTAAATTTTTTTTACTAAATCTTGTTTCGATTTGATGTGCTTCTCCATCTCGCTGCGTTTCCTCTCTTAAATTTAGCTGTCTGTATATGTGTGTCTGTGATCTGTACTCTCTGTCACTCTTAACCTATAATGTAGCAATCTTGAAATAACTTAATCAGCCAGACCATCCGTCGATTGTGTTTTGACCGACCCTCTAAAGTGCCGCATTACATTGTGTCCAAATTTTTACTAAATCTTGTTTAGATTTGATGTGCTCCTCCATCTCTCTCTCTCTGCGTTTCCTCTCTCCCTCTCTCTTCAACTTAGCTCCTCTGCACCCGATGACGATTGCCCGCGTTGCGACCGATAAACGTCGTACGTGTGCTACGATGTCATTTTACTTGATTTGATTTGATGATTATTATCATTCATTATTTCTACGCGACTTTCACCGAAATAAAAAAAAAATCCAAAGAGCGGCCAGTCCGGCAAGAGGGTTCGTCACGTAAACAATCGAAGCTTTGCATCGTAAGGATCCGAGCCGTGGGTGGGTGGGTGGGCGAGACGTGCCGAGACTCCGTTGCCCGCCGGAGGAGGAGGCCGCCACCGATGGGACCGTGTCCCCGAGCCCTTTCAAGGTTCGGCGAGCTCCTCGCGCGGCACGGCCGGCGAGTTTAACCCCCACCGCCCCCGGGGGCCGGATCCTCGGCCTGACTTTGCATCCTCGTCGACCCGCGAAGGTCCCCACTTAGCGAGGCTGCCCACGTTCCACAAGCGTGGGGGGGGGAATGAGACCGCGGCCCGGGAAGACGCGAAGCTTCGTGCGGAGCGGCGGGCCCGGGTTGGATTCCACGCACGGGGGAGGCGTTGACGCAGACCGACGAAAAGTCATTGCCGCCCCACTGGTTGGGAGCGAGACCGCCGATGTGAAACCTCGGCCCGCTCGTGGGCAAACTGCCCAGGTGCGGGGAAACCCTCCACTGTTCTTGTGCTCTTTCGGTGGGGTCGCGTAGGAGGGGGAGAACACAATGAAGTAATGAGGGAAAAAAAATTGATTCTTTTATTGTTTCCCTTCCAACGCGCGGGGACTTTCACCGAAAGAAACCCAAGAATATGAATCCGTGCAGTCACGAAAGGCCTCGAATCGAAATTGGAAACTCTCCACTCTCTCCACTCTCTGCCCCCATCACGAATTGGGAGTTGTCGGGGGTGGAGTGTCCGATGGTACAACATACCCAGGCAGGTGCTTAGTTTTGGTGGGGCTGATATGGTAAGGCTCTCCCCCCGCCTCTTGGTGGCAAGCTCCAGGTTCAGCAGCAGCGCCTCCAACTCCTCCTCTGAGTGAGCAGCAATCGCCGCATTATCGGCATACTTAACGTGGTTGAGCAAATGGGAGTCGTCACCGTACCGCGCCCGGGCATCGCTCAGCCTCCCATTGTATCTGTGCCAGATGGAAATTCCTCCGGTACAGCCATCGAAGGCTCTGCGAACTACTATGGTCGAAAAATGTCAAATAATGTTGGAGCCAGAGGACATCCCTGTCGCACACCCCGAGGTGAACCGGGAATGGCTCCGATTCCCGGCCACGGAGTTTTACCGGGGCCCACTCGCCATCATGAGGGTCCTGAATGATCGTGAGCAGAGAATCGGGGACTCTGAAAGCACGAGGAACAACCCAGAGCCCAGGCCTACTGATGGTATCATAGGCCTTGACCAGGTCAGTGAAGCAGAGATGTTGGAATTCCCTACACCTCTGCTGTAGCAGACGGACAGAAAATATGGCATCTGTGCAGGACCGCTCTGGCCTGAAGCCACTACCACAACCACCTCCACTACCAGAATCACCACCACTACCACCTCAACCACTACCACAACCTCAAGCACTAACACCACAAAGACAAAGATCCCCAGTGTAGCCTTAACAGACTTGGGGCAAGTGCTGTTAGTGAGTAACAACACCTATGAAGGCCGGCACGGTACACGTGGGGGTGGGTGTCCAGCACCACGCCCGACCGCCTTTGTCTCCCCAGTGGCGATGATTACTACGCACCGCTACACCAGGTAACCATTTGAGGTCGAGTCGACCTAGGGGAGGCCCAGTACCGGTTCAGATAATCGTCACTGACGGGGTGTTGGCCATGAGCGGGAATCTAAGTCGTGTCGCCAGCTTCTTAGCGCTAACCACTACACTACCACTCCCACCACTAACACTACACTACCACTCACACCACTACTACTACCACTACTACCACTACACTACCACTTACACCACTAACACTACACTACCACATACACTACTTACACCACCACTACTACCACTACACTACCACTTACACCACCACTACTACCACTACACTACCACTACACTACCACTTACACCACCACTACTACCACTACACTACCACTACACTACCACTTACACTAACACTACACTACCACTTACACCACCACTACTACCACTACACTACCACTACACTACCACTTACACCACTAACACTACACTACCACTCACACCACTACACTACCACTCCCACCACTAACACTACCACTTACACCACCACTACTACCACTACACTACCACTACACTACCACTCCCACCACTAACACTACACTACCACTTACACCACCACTACTACCACTACACTACCACTACACTACCACTCACACCACCACTACACTACCACTCCCACCACTAACACTACCACTTACACCACCACTACTACCACTACACTACCACTCACACCACTAACACTACCACTTACACCACCACTACTACCACTACACTACCACTCACACCACCACTACTACCACTACACTACCACTCCCACCACTAACACTACCACTTACACCACCACTACTACCACTACACTACCACTACACTACCACTTACACCACCACTACTACCACTACACTACCACTCCCACTACACTACCACTACACTACCACTTACACCACTACCACTTACACCACCACTACTACCACTACACAACCACTTACACCACCACTACTACCACTACACTACCACTACACTACCACTCCCACCACTAACACTACCACTACACTACCACTTACACCACCACTACTACCACTACACTACCACTCCCACCACTAACACTACCACTACACTACCACTCCCACCACTAACACTACCACTTACACCACCACTACTACCACTACACTACCACTTACACCACCACTACTACACTACCACTCCCACTACACTACCACCACTACACTACCACTACACTACCACTCCCACCACTAACACTACCACTACACTACCACTTACACCACCACTACTACCACTACACTCCCACCACTACCACTACACTACCACTCGCACCACTAACACTACCACTTACACCACCACTACTACCACTACACTACCACTCACACCACTAACACTACCACTACACTACCACTTACACCACTACCACTACACTACCACTTACACCACCACTACTACCACTACACTACCACTCCCACCACTAACACTACCACTACACTACCACTCCCACCACTACCACTACACTACCACTCCCACCACTACACTACCACTTACACCACCACTACTACCACTACACTACCACTCACACCACTAACACTACCACTACACTACCACTCCCACCACTAACACTACACTACCACTTACACCACCACTACTACCACTACACTACCACTCACACCACTAACACTACACTACCACTTACACCACCACTACTACCACTACACTACCACTCACACCACCACTACTACCACTACACTACCACTCCCACCACTAACACTACACTACCACTTACACCACCACTACTACCACTACACTACCACTACACTACCACTTACACCACCACTACTACCACTACACTACCACTCCCACTACACTACCACTACACTACCACTTACACCACTACCACTTACACCACCACTACTACCACTACACAACCACTTACACCACCACTACTACCACTACACTACCACTACACTACCACTCCCACCACTAACACTACCACTACACTACCACTTACACCACCACTACTACCACTACACTACCACCACTACACTACCACTCACACCACTACACTACCACTCCCATCACTAACACTACCACTTACACCACCACTACTACCACTACACTACCACCACTACACTACCACTCACACCACTACACTACCACTTACACCACCACTACTACCACTACACTACCACTCCCACCACTAACACTACCACTACACTACCACTCCCACCACTAACACTACCACTTACACCACCACTACTACCACTACACTACCACTTACACCACCACTACTACACTACCACTCCCACTACACTACCACCACTACACTACCACTACACTACCACTCCCACCACTAACACTACCACTACACTACCACTTACACCACCACTACTACCACTACACTCCCACCACTACCACTACACTACCACTCGCACCACTAACACTACCACTTACACCACCACTACTACCACTACACTACCACTCACACCACTAACACTACCACTTACACCACCACTACTACCACTACACTACCACTCCCACCACTAACACTACCACTACACTACCACTCCCACCACTTACACTACCACTTACACCACCACTACCACCACTACACTACCACTTACACTACTACCACTACACTACCACTCACACCACCACTAACACTACACTACCACTCACACCACCACTACTACCACTACACTACCACTCCCACCACTAACACTACCACTACACTACCACTCACCACCACTACTACCACTACACTACCACTTACACCACCACTACTACCACTACACTACAACTCCCACTACACTACCACTTACACCACCACTACTACTACTACACTACCACCACTAACACTACCACTACACTACCACTTACACCACCACTACTACCACTACACTACCACTCCCACCACTAACACTACCACTACACTACCACTTACACCACCACTACTACCACTACACTACCACTCCCACTACACTACCACTCACAACACCACTACACTACCACTCACACCACCACTACACTACCACTCACACTACTGCCACGACACTACCACTCACACCACTAACACTACCACTACACTACCACTTACACCACCACTACTACCACTACACTACCACTCCCACCACTAACACTACCACTACACTACCACTTACACCACCACTACACTACCACTATACTACCACTCACACTACACTACCACTACACTACCACTCACACTACTACCACTACACTACCGCTCACACCACCACCACTACACTACCACTCACACCACCACTACTACCACTATACTACCACTTACACCACAACTACTACCACTACACTATCACTCCCACTACACTACCACCACTACACTACCACTTACACTACTACCACTACACTACCACTCACACCACTACACTACCACTCACACCACCACTACACTACCACTCACACTACTGCCACTACACTACCACTACACCACCACTACTACCACTACACTACCACTCACACCACCACTACACTACCACTATACTACCACTCACACCACTACTACCACTACACTACCACTCCCACTACTACCACTCATACCACCACTACTACCACTCACACCACCACTCACACCACCACTACACTACCACTCACCACCACTACACTACCACTCACACCACCACTACTACCACTACACTACCACTCACACCACCACTACTACCACTCACACCACTACACTACCACTCCCACTACTACCACTACACTACCACTCAAACTACCACTACACTACCACTCACACCGCCGTTACTACCACTACACTACCACTACTACCACTACACTACCACTCACACCACTACACTACCACTCACACCACTAACACTACCACTACTACCACTCACACCACTACTACCACTACACTACCACTCACACCGCCATTACTACCACTACTACCACTACACTACCACTCACACCACTACTACTACCACTCACACCACCACTACTACCACTACACTACCACTCACACCGCTACACTACTACTCACACCACCACTTCTACCACTACACCACCACTCACACCACTACTACCACTACACTACCACTCACACCACTACACTACCACTACACTACCACTCACACCACTACACTACCACTCACACCACCACTACTACCACTACACTACCACTCACACCACCACTACTACCACTACACTACCACTACACTACTACCACCCACACCACCACTACACTACCACTCACACCACTACTACTACCACTACACTACCACTCACACCACCACTACACTACTACCACTACACTACCACTCACACCACCACTACACTACCACTCACACCGCTACACTACAACTCACACCACTACACTACCACTCACACCACCTAAACACGAAGTTGATTACAAGTTCGAAAGTCGCCTGTCGCCTGAAGTTCCTGGTGGTTGTTGTGTGTAGTGAGTGAGTGTAGTGGTGGGTGTGTAATGAGTGAGTGTGGTGGTGGGTGTGTAATGAGTGAGTGTGGTGGTGGGTGTGTAATGAGTGAGTGTAGTGGTGGGTGTGTAATGAGTGAGTGTAGTGGTGGGTGTGTAATGAGTGAGTGTAGTGGTGGGTGTGTAATGAGTGAGTGTAGTGGTGGGTGTGTAATGAGTGAGTGTAGTGGTGGGTGTGTAATGAGTGAGTGTAGTGGTGGGTGTGTAATGAGTGAGTGTAGTGGTGGGTGTGTAATGAGTGAGTGTAGTGGTGGGTGGGTAATGAGTGAGTGTAGTGGTGGGTGTGTAATGAGTGAGTGTAGTGGTGGGTGTGTAATGAGTGTAGTAGTGGGTGTGTAATGAGTGAGTGTAGTGGTGGGTGTGTAATGAGTGAGTGTAGTGGTGGGTGTGTAATGAGTGAGTGTAGTGGTGGGTGTGTAATGAGTGAGTGTGGTGGTGGGTGTGTAATGAGGGAGTGTAGTGGTGGGTGTGTAATGAGTGAGTGTAGTGGTGAGTGTGTAATGAGTGAGTGTAGTGGTGGGTGTGTAATGAGTGAGTGTAGTGGTGGGTGTGTAGTGAGTGAGTGTAGTGGTGAGTGTGTAATGAGTGAGTGTAGTGGTGGGTGTGTAATGAGTGAGTGTAGTGGTGGGTGTGTAATGAGTGAGTGTAGTGGTGGGTGTGTAATGAGTGAGTGTAGTGGTGGGTGTGTAATGAGTGAGTGTAGTGGTGGGTGTGTAATGAGTGAGTGTAGTGGTGGGTGTGTAATGAGTGAGTGTAGTGGTGGGTGTGTAATGAGTGAGTGTAGTGGTGGGTGTGTAATGAGTGAGTGTAGTGGTGGGTGTGTAATGAGTGAGTGTAGTGGTGGGTGTGTAATGAGTGAGTGTAGTGGTGGGTGTGTAATGAGTGAGTGTAGTGGTGGGTGTGTAATGAGTGAGTGTAGTGGTGGGTGTGTAATGAGTGAGTGTAGTGGTGGGTGTGTAATGAGTGAGTAGTGGTGGGTGGGTAATGAGTGAGTGTAGTGGTGGGTGTGTAATGAGTGTAGTAGTGGGTGTGTAATGAGTGAGTGTAGTGGTGGGTGTGTAATGAGTGAGTGTAGTGGTGGGTGTGTAATGAGTGAGTGTAGTGGTGGGTGTGTAATGAGTGAGTGTAGTGGTGGGTGTGTAATGAGTGAGTGTAGTGGTGAGTGTGTAATGAGTGAGTGTAGTGGTGGGTGTGTAATGAGTGAGTGTAGTGGTGGGTGTGTAATGAGTGAGTAGTGGTGGGTGGGTAATGAGTGAGTGTAGTGGTGGGTGTGTAATAAGTGAGTGTAGTGGTGGGTGTGTAGTGAGTGAGTGCAGTGGTGGGTGTGTAGTGAGTGGGTGTGTAATGAGTGGGTGTAGGGGTGGGTGTGTAATGAGTGGGTGTAGTGGTGGGTGTGTAGTGAGTGTAGTGGTGGGTGTGTAATGAGTGAGTGTAGTGGTGGGTGTGTAATGAGTGAGTGTAGTGGTGGGTGTGTAATGAGTGAGTGTAGTGGTGGGTGTGTAATGAGTGAGTGTAGTGGTGGGTGTGTAATGAGTGAGTGTAGTGGTGGGTGTGTAATGAGTGAGTGTAGTGGTGGGTGTGTAGTGAGTGAGTGTAGTGGTGGGTGTGTAATGAGTGTAGTAGTGGGTGTGTAATGAGTGAGTGTAGTGGTGGGTGTGTAGTGAGTGAGTGTGGTGGTGGGTGTGTAATGAGGGAGTGTAGTGGTGGGTGTGTAATGAGTGAGTGTAGTGGTGGGTGTGTAATGAGTGAGTGTAGTGGTGGGTGTGTAATGAGTGAGTGTAGTGGTGGGTGTGTAATGAGTGAGTGTAGTGGTGGGTGTGTAATGAGGGAGTGTGGTGGTGGGTGTGTAATGAGTGAGTGTGGTGGTGGGTGTGTAATGAGGGAGTGTAGTGGTGGGTGTGTAAAGAGTGAGTGTGGTGGTGGGTGTGTAATGAGTGAGTGTGGTGGTGGGTGTGTAATGAGTGAGTGTAGTGGTGGGTGTGTAATGAGGGAGTGTAGTGGTGGGTGTGTAATGAGTGAGTGTAGTGGTGGGTGTGTAATGAGTGAGTGTAGTGGTGGGTGTGTAATGAGTGAGTGTAGTGGTGGGTGTGTAATGAGTGAGTGTAGTGGTGGGTGTGTAATGAGTGAGTGTAGTGGTGGGTGTGTAGTGAGTGAGTGTAGTGGTGGGTGTGTAATGAGTGTAGTAGTGGGTGTGTAATGAGTGAGTGTAGTGGTGGGTGTGTAATGAGTGAGTGTGGTGGTGGGTGTGTAATGAGGGAGTGTAGTGGTGGGTGTGTAATGAGTGAGTGTGGTGGTGGGTGTGTAGTGAGTGAGTGTAGTGGTGGGTGTGTAGTGAGTGAATGTAGTGGTGAGTGTGTAGTGAGTGAGTGTGTAATGAGTGAGTGTAGTGGTGGGTGTGTAATGAGGGAGTGTAGTGGTGGGTGTGTAATGAGGGAGTGTGGTGGTGGGTGTGTAATGAGTGAGTGTGGTGGTGGGTGTGTAATGAGTGAGTGTGGTGGTGGGTGTGTAATGAGGGAGTGTAGTGGTGGGTGTGTAATGAGTGGGTGTAGTGGTGAGTGTGTAATGAGTGAGTGTAGTGGTGGGTGTGTAATGAGTGAGTGTAGTGGTGGGTGTGTAATGAGTGAGTGTAGTGGTGGGTGTGTAATGAGTGAGTGTAGTGGTGGGTGTGTAATGAGTGAGTGTAGTGGTGGGTGTGTAATGAGTGAGTGTAGTGGTGGGTGTGTAATGAGTGAGTGTAGTGGTGGGTGTGTAATGAGTGAGTGTAGTGGTGGGTGTGTAATGAGTGAGTGTAGTGGTGGGTGTGTAATGAGTGAGTGTAGTGGTGGGTGTGTAATGAGTGAGTGTAGTGGTGGGTGTGTAATGAGTGAGTGTAGTGGTGGGTGTGTAATGAGTGAGTGTAGTGGTGGGTGTGTAATGAGTGAGTAGTGGTGGGTGGGTAATGAGTGAGTGTAGTGGTGGGTGTGTAATGAGTGTAGTAGTGGGTGTGTAATGAGTGAGTGTAGTGGTGGGTGTGTAATGAGTGAGTGTAGTGGTGGGTGTGTAATGAGTGAGTGTAGTGGTGGGTGTGTAATGAGTGAGTGTAGTGGTGGGTGTGTAATGAGTGAGTGTAGTGGTGAGTGTGTAATGAGTGAGTGTAGTGGTGGGTGTGTAATGAGTGAGTGTAGTGGTGGGTGTGTAATGAGTGAGTAGTGGTGGGTGGGTAATGAGTGAGTGTAGTGGTGGGTGTGTAATAAGTGAGTGTAGTGGTGGGTGTGTAGT
Source organism: Petromyzon marinus (assembly GCF_048934315.1). Classification (NCBI taxonomy): domain Eukaryota; kingdom Metazoa; phylum Chordata; class Hyperoartia; order Petromyzontiformes; family Petromyzontidae; genus Petromyzon; species Petromyzon marinus. The sequence continues at coordinate 50,194 of NW_027423125.1, forward strand.
GAGTGAGTGCAGTGGTGGGTGTGTAGTGAGTGGGTGTGTAATGAGTGGGTGTAGGGGTGGGTGTGTAATGAGTGGGTGTAGTGGTGGGTGTGTAGTGAGTGTAGTGGTGGGTGTGTAATGAGTGAGTGTAGTGGTGGGTGTGTAATGAGTGAGTGTAGTGGTGGGTGTGTAATGAGTGAGTGTAGTGGTGGGTGTGTAATGAGTGAGTGTAGTGGTGGGTGTGTAATGAGTGAGTGTAGTGGTGGGTGTGTAATGAGTGAGTGTAGTGGTGGGTGTGTAGTGAGTGAGTGTAGTGGTGGGTGTGTAATGAGTGTAGTAGTGGGTGTGTAATGAGTGAGTGTAGTGGTGGGTGTGTAGTGAGTGAGTGTGGTGGTGGGTGTGTAATGAGGGAGTGTAGTGGTGGGTGTGTAATGAGTGAGTGTAGTGGTGGGTGTGTAATGAGTGAGTGTAGTGGTGGGTGTGTAATGAGTGAGTGTAGTGGTGGGTGTGTAATGAGTGAGTGTAGTGGTGGGTGTGTAATGAGGGAGTGTGGTGGTGGGTGTGTAATGAGTGAGTGTGGTGGTGGGTGTGTAATGAGGGAGTGTAGTGGTGGGTGTGTAAAGAGTGAGTGTGGTGGTGGGTGTGTAATGAGTGAGTGTGGTGGTGGGTGTGTAATGAGTGAGTGTAGTGGTGGGTGTGTAATGAGGGAGTGTAGTGGTGGGTGTGTAATGAGTGAGTGTAGTGGTGGGTGTGTAATGAGTGAGTGTAGTGGTGGGTGTGTAATGAGTGAGTGTAGTGGTGGGTGTGTAATGAGTGAGTGTAGTGGTGGGTGTGTAATGAGTGAGTGTAGTGGTGGGTGTGTAGTGAGTGAGTGTAGTGGTGGGTGTGTAATGAGTGTAGTAGTGGGTGTGTAATGAGTGAGTGTAGTGGTGGGTGTGTAATGAGTGAGTGTGGTGGTGGGTGTGTAATGAGGGAGTGTAGTGGTGGGTGTGTAATGAGTGAGTGTGGTGGTGGGTGTGTAGTGAGTGAGTGTAGTGGTGGGTGTGTAGTGAGTGAATGTAGTGGTGAGTGTGTAGTGAGTGAGTGTGTAATGAGTGAGTGTAGTGGTGGGTGTGTAATGAGGGAGTGTAGTGGTGGGTGTGTAATGAGGGAGTGTGGTGGTGGGTGTGTAATGAGTGAGTGTGTGGTGGGTGTGTAATGAGTGAGTGTGGTGGGGTGTGTAATGAGGGAGTGTAGTGGTGGGTGTGTAATGAGTGGGTGTAGTGGTGGGTGTGTAATGAGTGGGTGTAGTGGTGGGTGTGTAGTGAGTGAGTGCAGTGGGGGGTGTGTAATGAGTGTAGTGGTGGGTGTGTAGTGAGTGGGTGTTAATGAGTTGGGTGTAGGGTGGTGTGTATCATGAGTATAAACTCGTCGCACG
>NW_027423125.1:51689-123776 GCF_048934315.1 Petromyzon marinus
CACTCATTACACACCCACCACTACACTCACTCATTACACACCCACCACTACACTCCCTCATTACACACCCACCACTACACTCACTCATTACACACCCACCACTACACTCACTCATTACACACCCACCACTACACTCCCTCACTACACACCCACCACTACACTCACTCACTACACACCACCACTACACTCACTCATTACACACCCACCACTACACTCACTCACTACACACTCACCACCACTACACTTATTACACACCCACCACTACACTCACTACACACCCACCACTACACTCACTACACACCCACCACTACACCCACTCATTACACACCCACCCCTACACCCACTCATTACACACCCACCCCTACACCCACTCACTACACACCCACCACTACACTCATTACACACCCACCACTACACTCACTCACTACACACAACAACCACCAGGAACTTCAGGCGACAGGCGACTTTCGAACTTGTAATCAACTTCGTGTTTAGGTGGTGTGAGTGGTAGTGTAGTGGTGTGAGTTGTAGTGTAGCGGTGTGAGTGGTAGTGTAGTGGTAGTAGTGTAGTGGTGGTGTGAGTGGTAGTGTAGTGGTAGTAGTAGTAGTGGTGTGAGTGGTAGTGTAGTGGTGTGAGTTGTAGTGTAGTGGTAGTAGTGTAGTGGTGGTGTGAGTGGTAGTGTAGTGGTAGTAGTAGTGGTGTGAGTGGTAGTGTAGTGGTGGTGTGGGTGGTAGTAGTGTAGTGGTAGTGTAGTGGTAGTAGTGGTGGTGTGAGTGGTAGTGTAGTGGTAGTAGTGGTGGTGTGAGTGGTAGTGTAGTGGTGTGAGTGGTAGTGTAGTGGTAGTGTAGTGGTGTGAGTGGTAGTGTAGTGGTAGTAGTGGTGTGAGTGGTGGTGTAGTGGTAGAAGTGGTGGTGTGAGTAGTAGTGTAGCGGTGTGAGTGGTAGTGTAGTGGTAGTAGTGGTGGTGTGAGTGGTAGTAGTAGTGGTGTGAGTGGTAGTGTAGTGGTAGTAGTGGTAGTGTAGTGGTAGTAACGGCGGTGTGAGTGGTAGTGTAGTGGTAGTTTGAGTGGTAGTGTAGTGGTAGTAGTGGGAGTGGTAGTGTAGTGGTGTGAGTGGTAGTAGTGGTGGTGTGAGTGGTAGTGTAGTGGTAGTAGTGGTGGTGTGAGTGGTAGTGTAGTGGTGGTGAGTGGTAGTGTAGTGGTAGTGTAGTGGTGGTGTGAGTGGTGGTGTGAGTGGTAGTAGTGGTGGTATGAGTGGTAGTAGTGGGAGTGGTAGTGTAGTGGTAGTAGTGGTGTGAGTGGTAGTATAGTGGTAGTGTAGTGGTGGTGTGAGTGGTAGTGTAGTGGTAGTAGTGGTGGTGTAGTGGTAGTGTAGTGGCAGTAGTGTGAGTGGTAGTGTAGTGGTGGTGTGAGTGGTAGTGTAGTGGTGTGAGTGGTAGTGTAGTGGTAGTAGTGTAAGTGGTAGTGTAGTGGTGGTAGTGTAGTGGGAGTGATAGTGTAGTGGTAGTAGTTGTGGTGTAAGTGGTAGTGTAGTGGTAGTAGTGGTGTGAGTGGTAGTGTAGTGGTGGTGGTGTGAGTGGTAGTGTAGTGGTAGTAGTGTGAGTGGTAGTGTAGTGGTAGTGTAGTGTGAGTGGTAGTGTAGTGGTGGTGTAAGTGGTAGTGTAGTGTAAGTGTTATTGGTGGGAGTGGTAGTGTAGTGGTAGTAGTGTGGTGTGTAAGTGGTAGTGTAGTGGTAGTGTTAGTGGTGTGAGTGGTAGTGTAGTGGCAGTAGTGTGAGTGGTAGTGTAGTGGTGGTGTGAGTGGTAGTGTAGTGGTGTTGTGAGTGGTAGTGTAGTGGGAGTGGTAGTGTAGTGGTAGTAGTGGTGGTGTAAGTGGTAGTGTAGTGGTAGTGTTAGTGGTGGGAGTGGTAGTGTAGTGGTAGTGTTAGTGGTGGGAGTGGTAGTGTAGTGGTGTAAGTGGTAGTGTAGTGGTAGTGTTAGTGGTGGGAGTGGTAGTGTAGTGGTAGTAGTGGTGGTGTAAGTGGTAGTGTAGTAGTAGTAGTGGTGGTGTAAGTGGTAGTGTAGTGGTGGTAGTGTAGTGGGAGTGGTAGTGTAGTGGTAGTAGTGGTGGTGTAAGTGGTAGTGTAGTGGTAGTGTAGTGGTAGTAGTGGTGGTGAGTGGTAGTGTAGTGGTAGTGTTAGTGGTGGAGTGGTAGTGTAGTGGTAGTAGTGGTGGTGTGAGTGGTAGTGTAGTGTTAGTGGTGGTGTGAGTGGTAGTGTAGTGGTAGTAGTGTAAGTGGTAGTGTAGTGGTGGTAGTGGTGGTGTAAGTGGTAGTGTAAGTGGTGGGAGTGGTAGTGTAGTGGTAGTGTTAGTGGTGGGAGTGGTAGTGTAGTGGTAGTAGTGGTGGTGTAAGTGGTAGTGTAGTGGTGGGAGTGGTAGTGTAGTGGTGGTAGTGTAGTGGTAGTAGTGGTGGTGTAAGTGGTAGTGTTAGTGATGGGAGTGGTAGTGTAGTGGTGTGAGTGGTAGTGTAGTGGTGGGAGTGTAGTGGTGTAAGTGGTAGTGTAGTGGTAGTGTTAGTGGTGGAGTGGTAGTGTAGTGGTAGTGTAGTGGTGGTAGTGTAGTGGGAGTGGTAGTGTAGTAGTGGTGGTGTAAGTGGTAGTGTAGTGGTAGTAGTGGTGGTGTAAGTGGTAGTGTAGTGTTAGTGGTGTGAGTGGTAGTGTAGTGGTAGTAGTAGTGGTGTGAGTGGTAGTGTAGTGGTAGTAGTGGTGGTGTAAGTGGTAGTGTAGTGGTGGGAGTGGTAGTGTAGTGGTGTAAGTGGTAGTGTAGTGGTAGTGTTAGTGGTGTAAGTGGTAGTGTAGTGGTAGTGTTAGTGGTGGGAGTGGTAGTGTAGTGGTAGTAGTGGTGGTGTAAGTGGTTGTGTAGTGGTAGTAGTGGTAGTAGTGGTAGTGTAGTGGTAGTGTTAGTGGTGGGAGTGGTAGTGTAGTGGTAGTAGTGGTGGTGTAAGTGGTAGTGTAGTGTTAGTGGTGTAAGTGGTAGTGTAGTGGTGTAAGTGGTAGTGTAGTGGTAGTGTTAGTGGTGTGAGTGGTAGTGTAGTGGTAGTAGTGGTGGTGTAAGTGGTAGTGTAGTGTTAGTGGTGTAAGTGGTAGTGTAGTGGTGTAAGTGGTAGTGTAGTGGTAGTGTTAGTGGTATAAGTGGTAGTGTAGTGGTAGTAGTGGTGGTGTAAGTGGTAGTGTAGTGGTAGTGTTAGTGGTGGGAGTGGTAGTGTAGTGGTAGTGTAGTGGTGGTAGTGTAGTGGGAGTGGTAGTGTAGTAGTGGTGGTGTAAGTGGTAGTGTAGTGGTAGTAGTGGTGGTGTAAGTGGTAGTGTAGTGTAATGTTAGTGGTGGGAGTGGTAGTGTAGTGGTAGTAGTGGTGGTGTGAGTGGTAGTGTAGTGTAAGTGGTAGTGTAGTGGTGGTAGTGTAGTGGTAGTAGTGGTGGTGTAAGTGGTAGTGTTAGTGGTGGGAGTGGTAGTGTAGTGGTAGTAGTGGTGGTGTAAGTGGTAGTGTAGTGGTAGTGTTAGTGGTGGGAGTGGTAGTGTAGTGGTAGTGTAGTGGTGGTAGTGTAGTGGGAGTGGTAGTGTAGTGGTAGTAGTGGTGGTGTAAGTGGTAGTGTAGTGGTAGTAGTGGTGGTGTAAGTGCTAGTGTAGTGGTGGTAGTGCAGTGGGAGTGGTAGTGTAGTGGTAGTAGTGGTGGTGAGTGGTAGTGTAGTGGTAGTGTTAGTGGTGGGAGTGGTAGTGTAGTGGTAGTAGTGGTGGTGTGAGTGGTAGTGTAGTGTTAGTGGTGGGAGTGGTGGTGTGAGTGGTAGTGTAGTGGTAGTAGTGTAAGTGGTAGTGTAGTGGTGGTAGTGTAGTGGTAGTAGTGGTGGTGTAAGTGGTAGTGTAGTGGTAGTGTAGTGGTAGTGTAGTGGTAGTAGTGGTGGTGTAAGTGGTAGTGTTAGTGATGGGAGTGGTAGTGTAGTGGTGTGAGTGGTAGTGTAGTGGTAGTGGTGGGAGTGTAGTGGTAGTAGTGGTGGTGTAAGTGGTAGTGTAGTGGTAGTGTTAGTGGTGGGAGTGGTAGTGTAGTGGTAGTGTAGTGGGAGTGGTAGTGTAGTGGTAGTAGTGGTGGTGTAAGTGGTAGTGTAGTGGTAGTGTTAGTGGTGGGAGTGGTAGTGTAGTGGTAGTGTTAGTGGTGGGAGTGGTAGTGTAGTGGTGTAAGTGGTAGTGTAGTGGTAGTGTTAGTGGTGGAGTGGTAGTGTAGTGGTAGTAGTGGTGGTGTAAGTGGTAGTGTAGTAGTAGTAGTGGTGGTGTAAGTGGTAGTGTAGTGGTGGTAGTGTAGTGGGAGTGGTAGTGTAGTGGTAGTAGTGGTGGTGTAAGTGGTAGTGTAGTGGTAGTAGTGGTGGTGAGTGGTAGTGTAGTGGTAGTGTTAGTGGTGGGAGTGGTAGTGTAGTGGTAGTAGTGGTGGTGTGAGTGGTAGTGTAGTGTTAGTGGTGGTGTGAGTGGTAGTGTAGTGGTAGTAGTGTAAGTGGTAGTGTAGTGGTGGTAGTGGTGGTGTAAGTGGTAGTGTAAGTGGTGGGAGTGGTAGTGTAGTGGTAGTGTTAGTGGTGGGAGTGGTAGTGTAGTGGTAGTAGTGGTGGTGTAAGTGGTAGTGTAGTGGTGGGAGTGGTAGTGTAGTGGTGGTAGTGTAGTGGTAGTAGTGGTGGTGTAAGTGGTAGTGTTAGTGATGGGAGTGGTAGTGTAGTGGTGTGAGTGGTAGTGTAGTGGTGGGAGTGTAGTGGTGTAAGTGGTAGTGTAGTGGTAGTGTTAGTGGTGGGAGTGGTAGTGTAGTGGTAGTGTAGTGGTGGTAGTGTAGTGGGAGTGGTAGTGTAGTAGTGGTGGTGTAAGTGGTAGTGTAGTGGTAGTAGTGGTGGTGTAAGTGGTAGTGTAGTGTTAGTGGTGTGAGTGGTAGTGTAGTGGTAGTAGTAGTGGTGTGAGTGGTAGTGTAGTGGTAGTAGTGGTGGTGTAAGTGGTAGTGTAGTGGTGGGAGTGGTAGTGTAGTGGTGTAAGTGGTAGTGTAGTGGTAGTGTTAGTGGTGTAAGTGGTAGTGTAGTGGTAGTGTTAGTGGTGGGAGTGGTAGTGTAGTGGTAGTAGTGGTGGTGTAAGTGGTTGTGTAGTGGTAGTAGTGGTAGTAGTGGTAGTGTAGTGGTAGTGTTAGTGGTGGAGTGGTAGTGTAGTGGTAGTAGTGGTGGTGTAAGTGGTAGTGTAGTGTTAGTGGTGTAAGTGGTAGTGTAGTGGTGTAAGTGGTAGTGTAGTGGTAGTGTTAGTGGTGTGAGTGGTAGTGTAGTGGTAGTAGTGGTGGTGTAAGTGGTAGTGTAGTGTTAGTGGTGTAAGTGGTAGTGTAGTGGTGTAAGTGGTAGTGTAGTGGTAGTGTTAGTGGTATAAGTGGTAGTGTAGTGGTAGTAGTGGTGGTGTAAGTGGTAGTGTAGTGGTAGTGTTAGTGGTGGGAGTGGTAGTGTAGTGGTAGTGTAGTGGTGGTAGTGTAGTGGGAGTGGTAGTGTAGTAGTGGTGGTGTAAGTGGTAGTGTAGTGGTAGTAGTGGTGGTGTAAGTGGTAGTGTAGTGTAATGTTAGTGGTGGGAGTGGTAGTGTAGTGGTAGTAGTGGTGGTGTGAGTGGTAGTGTAGTGTAAGTGGTAGTGTAGTGGTGGTAGTGTAGTGGTAGTAGTGGTGGTGTAAGTGGTAGTGTTAGTGGTGGGAGTGGTAGTGTAGTGGTAGTAGTGGTGGTGTAAGTGGTAGTGTTAGTGATGGGAGTGGTAGTGTAGTGGTGCGAGTGGTAGTGTAGTGGTAGTGGTGGGAGTGTAGTGGTAGTAGTGGTGGTGTAAGTGGTAGTGTAGTGGTAGTGTTAGTGGTGGGAGTGGTAGTGTAGTGGTAGTGTAGTGGTGGTAGTGTAGTGGGAGTGGTAGTGTAGTGGTAGTAGTGGTGGTGTAAGTGGTAGTGTAGTGGTAGTAGTGGTGGTGTAAGTGCTAGTGTAGTGGTGGTAGTGCAGTGGGAGTGGTAGTGTAGTGGTAGTAGTGGTGGTGAGTGGTAGTGTAGTGGTAGTGTTAGTGGTGGGGTGGTAGTGTAGTGGTAGTAGTGGTGGTGTGAGTGGTAGTGTAGTGTTAGTGGTGGGAGTGGTGGTGTGAGTGGTAGTGTAGTGGTAGTAGTGTAAGTGGTAGTGTAGTGGTGGTAGTGTAGTGGTAGTAGTGGTGGTGTAAGTGGTAGTGTAGTGGTAGTGTAGTGGTAGTGTAGTGGTAGTAGTGGTGGTGTAAGTGGTAGTGTTAGTGATGGGAGTGGTAGTGTAGTGGTGTGAGTGGTAGTGTAGTGGTAGTGGTGGGAGTGTAGTGGTAGTAGTGGTGGTGTAAGTGGTAGTGTAGTGGTAGTGTTAGTGGTGGGAGTGGTAGTGTAGTGGTAGTGTAGTGGGAGTGGTAGTGTAGTGGTAGTAGTGGTGGTGTAAGTGGTAGTGTAGTGGTAGTAGTGGTGGTGTAAGTGGTAGTGTAGTGGTAGTAGTGGTAGTGGTGGGAGTGGTAGTGTAGTGGTAGTAGTGGTAGTGGTGGTAGTGTAGTGGTAGTAGTGGTGGTGTAAGTGGTAGTGTTAGTGGTGGGAGTGGTAGTGTAGTGGTTAGCGCTACGAACCCGGCGACCCGACTTCGATTCCCGCTCACGGCCAACACCCCGTCAGTGACGATTATCTGAACCGGTACCTGGGCCTCCCCTAGGTCGACTCGACCTCAAATGGTTACCCTGGTGTAGCGGTGCGTAGTAATCATCGCCACTGGGGAGACAAAGGCGGTCGGGCGTGGTGCTGGACACCCACCCCCACGTGTACCGTGCCGGCCTTCATAGGTGTTGTTACTCGCTAACAGCACTTGCCCCTACAGTCTGTTAAGGCTACACTGGGGATCTTTGTCTTTGTGGTGGTAGTTGTTGAGGTTGTGGTAGTGGTTGAGGTGGTAGTGGTGGTGATTCTGGTAGTGGAGGTGATTGTGGTAGTGGCTTCAGGCCAGAGCGGTCCTGCACAGATGCCATATTTTCTGTCCGTCTGCTACAGCAGAGGTGTAGGGAATTCCAACATCTCTGCTTCACTGACCTGGTCAAGGCCTATGATACCATCAGTAGGCCTGGGCTCTGGGTTGTTCCTCGTGCTTTCAGAGTCCCCGATTCTCTGCTCACGATCATTCAGGACCCTCATGATGGCGAGTGGGCCCCGGTAAAACTCCGTGGCCGGGAATCGGAGCCATTCCCGGTTCACCTCGGGGTATGCGACAGGGATGTCCTCTGGCTCCAACATTATTTGACATTTTTCGACCATAGTAGTTCGCAGAGCCTTCGATGGCTGTACCGGAGGAATTTCCATCTGGCACAGATACAATGGGAGGCTGAGCGATGCCCGGGCGCGGTACGGTGATGACTCCCATTTGCTCAACCACGTTACGTATGCCGATAATGCGGCGATTGCTGCTCACTCAGAGGAGGAGTTGGAGGCGCTGCTGCTGAACCTGGAGCTTGCCACCAAGAGGCGGGGGGAGAGCCTTACCATATCAGCCCCACCAAAACTAAGCACCTGCCTGGGTATGTTGTACCATCGGACACTCCACCCCCGACAACTCCCAATTCGTGATGGGGGCAGAGGGTGGAGAGAGTGGAGAGTTTCCAATTTCGATTCGAGGCCTTTCGCGACTGCACGGATTCATATTCTTGGGTTTCTTTCGGTGAAAGTCCCCGCGCGTTGCAAGGGAAACAATAAAAGAATCAATTTTTTTTCCCTCATTACTTCATTGTGTTCTCCCCCTCCTACGCGACCCCACCGAAAGAGCACAAGAACAGTGGAGGGTTTCCCCGCACCTGGGCAGTTTGCCCACGAGCGGGCCGAGGTTTCACATCGGCGGTCTCGCTCCCAACCAGTGGGGCGGCAATGACTTTTCGTCGGTCTGCGTCAACGCCTCCCCCGTGCGTGGAATCCAACCCGGGCCCGCCACTCCGCACGAAGCTTCGCGTCTTCCCGGGCCGCGGTCTCATTCCCCCCACCCACCCCCACGCTTGTGGAACGTGGGCAGCCTCGCTAAGTGGGGACCTTCGCGGGTCGGCGAGGATGCAAAGTCAGGCCGAGGATCCGGCCCCCGGGGGCGGTGGGGGTTAAACTCGCCGGCCGTGCCGCGCGAGGAGCTCGCCGAACCTTGAAAGGGCTCGGGGACACGGTCCCATCGGTGGCGGCCTCCTCCTCCGGCGGGCAACGGAGTCTCGGCACGTCTCGCCCACCCACCCACCCACGGCTCGGATCCTTACGATGCAAAGCTTCGATTGTTTACGTGACGAACCCTCTTGCCGGACTGGCCGCTCTTTGGATTTTTTCTTTCGGTGAAAGTCGCGTAGAAATAATGAATGATAATAATCATAAAATCAAATCAAGTAAAATGACATCGTAGCACACGTACGACGTTTATCGGTCGCAACGCGGGCAATCGTCATCGGGTGCAGAGGAGCTAAGTTGAAGAGAGAGGGAGAGAGGAAACGCAGAGAGAGAGAGATGGAGGAGCACATCAAATCTAAACAAGATTTAGTAAAAATTTGGACACAATGTAATGCGGCACTTTAGAGGGTCGGTCAAAACACAATCGACGGATGGTCTGGCTGATTAAGTTATTTCAAGATTGCTACATTATAGGTTAAGAGTGACAGAGAGTACAGATCACAGACACACATATACAGACAGCTAAATTTAAGAGAGGAAACGCAGCGAGATGGAGAAGCACATCAAATCGAAACAAGATTTAGTAAAAAAAATTTAAACGATATAATGCGGCACAGAGGGTCGGTCAAAACACAATCGACGCATGGTCTGGCTGATTAACGTTATTTCAAAGATTGCTACATTATAGGTTAAGCGTGATAGATAGTACAGATCGCAGACACACACATATATACAGACATCCAAGCGGAGAGAGCCACACACATGGGGCAGAGCTAAATTTAAGAGAGAGGAAACGCAGAGAGAGATGGAGAAGCACATCAAATCGAAACAAGATTTTAGTAAAATTTTTTGGAAACAATGTAACGCAGCGTCGATCAGCCCAAAACCATCGTTTCCAATTTTTACTAAATCTTGTTTCGATTTGATGTGCTTCTCCATCTCTCTCTCTCTGCGTTTCCTCTCTCTCTTAAATTTAGCCGTCTGTATGTGTGTGTCTGTGATCTGTACTCTCTGTCACTCTTAACCTATAGTGTAGCGATCTTTGAAATAACGTAAATCAGCCAGACCATGCGTCGATTGTGTTTTGACCGACCCTCTGTGCCGCATTATATCGTTTAAAATTTTTACTAAATCTTGTTTCGATTTGATGTGCTTCTCCATCTCGCTGCGTTTCCTCTCTCTCTCTTAAATTTAGCCGTCTGTATGTGTGTGTGTCTGTGATCTGTACTCTAGCACTCTTAACCTATAGTGTAGCGATCTTTGAAATAACGTAATTCAGCCAGACCGTGAGTCGATTGTGTTTTGACCGACCCTCTAAAGTGCCACGTTATATTGTGTCCAAATTTTTTTTACTAAATCTCATTTCGATTCGATGTGCTTCTCCATCTCTCTCTCTGTGTTTTCCCTCTCTCTCTTCAACTTAGCTCCTCTGTACCTGATGACGATTGCCCGCGTTGCGATTGATAAACGTCGTACGTGCGCTATTATGTAACTTTATTTTAGTATTATAATTTATTTTTCGCCTGACCCTGCTGATGATGATGATGATGAGAAACCTGAATGTTCAAGCCGGTCCAGTGTTGCGGGCTGTACTGAACCAATGGTTCAAGCTTTGCCTGGCCCTGCTGCTGCTGATGAGAAACCTGAATGTTCAAGCCGGTCCAGTGTTGCGGGTTGTACTGAACGAATGGTTCAAGCTTCGCCTGACCCTGCTGCTGCTGATGAGAAACTTGAAAGTTGGAGCCAGTCCAGAGTTGTGGCTTCTACTGAACCAATGGTTCAAGCTTCGCCTGAGCCTGCTGCCGATGAGAAACTTGAAAGTTGAAGCCGGTCCAGAGTTGTGGCTACTACTGAACCAATGGTTCAAGCTTCGCCTGACCCTGATGATGAGAAACTTGAAAGTTGAAGCCGGTCCAGAGTTGTGGCTTCTACTGAACCAATGGTTCAAGCTTCGCCTGGCCCTGCTGATGAGAAACTTGAAAGTTGAAGCCGGTCCAGAGTTGTGGGTTGTACTGAACCAATGGTAAGCTTCGCCTGGCCCTGCTGCTGATGAGAAACTTGAAAGTTGAAGCCGCTCCAGAGTTGTGGCTTCTACTGAACCAATGGTTCAAGCTTTGCCTGACCCTGCTGATGAGAAACTTGAAAGTTGAAGCCGGTCCAGTGTTGTGGCTTGTAGTGAACCAATGGTTCAAGCTTCGCCTGACCCTGCTGATGATGCCGATGCTGCTGATGAGGACTGAATGCCGATTCGCGCGATTTACAAAATCAAGGCGGACGCGGCAAAAAAATAAAATAATAATCCAGACCCAGGGGCGGCGGCGGGGAAGGATCACGAGCGAAGCCCTCGACTTTAATCATTGTCATCACAATACTCCTAACACATTCATCATCAGCATGGCTATCAACATCATCATCATCGTCATGGTCATCATCATCATGGTTATCATCGTGGTTATCATCGTCATGGTCAACAACATCATGATCATCATGGTCATCATCATGGTTATCATCGTGGTTATCATCATCGTGGTCAACAACATCATCATCTTCATGGTCATCAGCGTGGTTATCATCATGGTTATCATCGTCATGGTCATCATCATGATCGTCATGGTCATCATCGTCATCTTCATGGTTTTCATCATCATCATCATCGTCATGGTCATCATCATCGTCATGGTCATCATCATCGTCATGGTCATCAGCATCGTCATCACGGTCATCATCTTCATGGTTTTCATCATCATCATCATCATGGTCATCATCATCGTCATGGTCATCATCATCATCGTCATGGTCATGATCGTCATCACCACCACCACCCCACCACCAATCAGCGTCGTCATTACCAGCAGAGGCGGCAGCCGCAGAACCGACGGTGGGCTTGCAGGCCGTGCGGCATGTGGTGGAGGATGCAGAGAAAATGAATCTCCAACCCCTCCCGTAGTGTTCACTCCTCTCAGTGGTAAGATCATAACCCCCACTCATCTCACCCTCAATGTCATTCCACCATTCCCCCTCATCTCACCCTCCACCTCAATGTCATTCCACCATTCCCCCTCATCTCACCCTCCACCTCAATGTCATTCCACCATTCCCCCTCATCTCTCTTTCCCCATCTCCCTCCACCATTTCCCCTCCCCCATCTCTCTCCCCCCCATCTCCCCCATCATCTCTCTCCCCATCTCCCCCCATCATCTCCCCCCCCATCATCTCCCCCCCATCATCTCCCCCCCATCCACTCCCCCCCATCTCTCCCCATCATCTCTCTCCCCATCTCCCCCCCCATCATCTCCCCCCCCCCCCCCCCATCTCTCCCCATCATCTCTCTCCCCATCTCCCCCCCCATCATCTCCCCCCCCATCCACTCCCCCCCCATCTCTCCCCCATCATCTCTCCCCATCTCCCCCCCATCATCTCTCCCCCATCATCTCTCCCCATCATCTCCCCCCCCATCTCCCCCCATCCCTCTCCGACATTAAGGGGCTTTGCTTGCCGATACGAAGCAACAAATACATTCAGCCCAAGCGTGTGGCCGATTGTTACATAATAATAATAGATGTCGTAGTTAGTAGCATTAATATATAGTCGTTGTGTTGGTATCTTTACAGCGTACACAACTGCATTATGAACTTTAAAATAAAATTAGACAATAGGCGAGTAGTTGAGCGAGTGGATGGGCGAGTGAGCGAATGGGTGAGTGAGTGAATGGGTGTGTGAGTGAATGGATGGATGTGTGAGTGGATGGGCGAGTGAGTGAATGGGTGGGTGAGTGAGTGGATGAGTGTGTGAGTGAATGGGTGAGTGAATGGGTGTGTGAGTGAATGGGTGAGTGAGTGGATGGGTGTGTGAGTAGTTGAGTGAGTGAATGGGTGTGTGAGTGGATGGATGTGTGAGTGAATGGATGTGTGAGTGGATGGATGAGTGAATGTGTGAGTGGATGGGTGTGTGAGTGCATGGGTGAGTGAGTGGATGGATGTGTGAGTGAGTGTGTGAGTGGATGGGTGTGTGAGTGAATGTGTGAGTGAATGTGTGAGCGAGTGGATGGGTGTGTGAGTGGATGGGTGTGTGAGTGAATGTGTGAGTGAGTGGATGGGTGTGTGAGTGAATGTGTGAGTGAGTGGATGGATGTGTGAGTGAATGTGTGAGCGAGTGGATGGGTGAGTGAGTGGATGGGCGAGTGAGTGAATGAGTGTGTGAGTGGATGGGTGTGTGAGTGAATGTGTGAGTGGATGGGTGTGTGAGTGCATGGGTGAGTGAGTGGATGGGTGTGTGAGTGGATGGATGTGCGAGTGAGTGGATTGGTGTGTGAGTGAATGTGTGTGTGAGTGGATGGGTGTGTGAGTCGGTGTTTGAGTGCGTGGGTGAGTGAGTGGATGAGTGAGTGGATGAGTGAGTGGATGAGTGAATGGGTGGGTGTGTGAGTGAGTGGATGAGTGAATGGGTGGGTGTGTGAGCGAATGGGTGGGTGAGCGAATGGGTGGGTGAGTGAGTGAATGGGTGGGTGAGTGAGTGAATGGGTGGGTGAGTGAGTGAATGTGTGAGTGAGTGGATGGGTGTGTGAGTCGGTGTTTGAGTGCGTGGGTGAGTGAGTGGATGAGTGAGTGGATGAGTGAGTGGATGAGTGAATGGGTGGGTGTGTGAGTGGGTGGGTGAGTGAATGGGTGGGTGAGTGAATGGGTGGGTGAGTGAATGGGTGGGTGAGTGAATGGGTGGGTGGGTGAGTGAGTGAATGGGTGGGTGAATGAGTGAATGGGTGGGTGAGTGAATGGGTGGGTGAGTGAGTGGGTGAGTGAGTGAATGGGTGAGTGGGTGAGTGAGTGAATGGGTGAGTGGGTGAGTGAGTGAATGGGTGAGTGGGTGAGTGAGTGAATGGGTGGGTGAGTGAGTGAATGGGTGGGTGAGTGAGTGAATGGGTGGTGAGTGAGTGAATGGGTGGGTGAGTGAGTGAATGGGTGGGTGAGTGAGGTGAATGGGTGGGTGAGTGAGTGAATGGGTGGGTGAGTGAGTGAATGGGTGGGTGAGTGAATGGGTGGGTGAGTGAATGGTGGGGTGTGGGTGAGTGAGTGGGTGGGTGAGTGAATGGGTGAGTGAATGGGTGGGTGAGTGAATGGGTGGGTGGGTGAGTGAATGGGTGGGTGAGTGAGTGAATGGGTGGGTGAGTGAATGGGTGGGTGAGTGAATGGGTGGGTGGGTGAGTGAATGGGTGGGTGGTGAGTGAATGGGTGGGTGAGTGAATGGGTGGGTGGGTGAATGGGTGGGTGAGTGAATGGGTGGGTGAGTGAATGGGTGGGTGGGTGAATGGGTGGTGGGTGAATGGGTGGGTGAGTGAATGGGTGGGTGGGTGGATGAGTGAATGGGTGGATGAGTGAATGGGTGGATGAGTGAATGGGTGGGTGAGTGAATGGGTGGGTGGGTGAGTGAATGGGTGGGTGAATGGGTGGGTGGGTGAATGGGTGGGTGAGTGAATGGGTGGGTGAGTGAATGGGTGGGTGAGTGGGTGAGTGAATGGGTGGGTGGGTGAGTGACTGGGTGGGTGGGTGAGTGAATGGGTGGGTGGGTGAGTGAATGGGTGGGTGAATGGGTGGGTGGGTGAATGGGTGGGTGGGTGAATGGGTGGGTGGGTGAATGGGTGGGTGAATGGGTGGGTGGGTGGATGGGTGGGTGGGTGAATGGGTGGGTGGGTGAATGGGTGGGTGGGTGAATGGGTGGGTGGGTAGGTGACGAGTGAATGATAACCGTCTCTGTGTTTTCCCTCTCTTTCCCCTCCTCCCGCGCCCCAACTCTCTCTCTCTCTCTGGGAGCCAGGGGCAGTGCGTAAGCCCAGGGGGAGAGGTTCTAACCCCTGCTCAGCCTGATGGGCTGTGACCCACACGGCCACCGTGAACCCCACCCACACAGCCACCGTGAACCCCACCCACACAGCCACCGTGAACCCCACCCACACGGCCCCGTGAACCCCACCCACACAGCCACTGTGAACCCCAAGGCCACCGTGAACCCCACCCACACGGCCACCTTGAACCCCACCCACACAGCCACCGTGAACCCCACCCACACGGCCACCGTGAACCCCACCCACAAGGCCACCGTGAACCCCACCCACACGGCCACCGTGAACCCCACCACACGGCCACCTTGAACCCCACTCACACGGCCACCGTGAACCCCACCCACACGGCCACCGTGAACCCCACCCACACGGCCACCGTGAACCCCACCCACACGGCCACCGTGAACCCCACCCACACGGCCACCGTGAACCCCACCCACACGGCCACCGTGAACCCCACCCCACACGGCCACCGTGAACCCCCACCCACACGGCCACCGTGAACCCCACCCACACGGCCACCGTGAACCCCACCCACACGGCCACCGTGAACCCCACCCACACGGCCACCGTGAACTCTCCCCAATGCAACACGGTGAGGCTGATGGTATGTGTAAAATGAGACGCAGCTTTGTAACGTGGACGTTGCCAACACCTCCGTGTCTCCGTGTCTCCAAACGTCAACGTCTTAGTGTCTGTCTCCGTGTCTGTCTCCGTGTCTCTACACCTCAACATCCGAGTGTCTCTGTGTGTCTCTCTGTGTCTCTGTCTCTGTGTGTCTCTGTGTGTGTCTCTGTGTGTCTGTGTCTCTGAGTGTCTCTGTGTGTCTGTGTGTCTCTGTGTGTCTCTGTGTGTCTCTGTGTACCTGTGTGTCTCTATACCTCAACATCCGAGTGTATCTCTGTGTGTCTGTGTCTCTGAGTGTCTCTGTGTGTCTCTGTGTCTCTATACCTCAACATCCAAGTGTCTCTCTGTGTCTCTGTGTGTCTCTATACCTCAACATCCAAGTGTCTCTCTGTGTCTCTCTGTGTGTCTCTGAGTGTCTCTGTGTGTCTCTGTATCTCTCTGTGTCTCTCTGTGTGTCTCTGTGTGTGTCTCTATACCTCAACATCCAAGTGTCTCTGTGTCTCTGTGTCTCTCTATACCTCAACATCCGAGTGTCTGTGTCTCTGTGTGTCTGAGTGTCTGAGTGTCTCTGAGTGTCTCTGTGTGTCTCTGTGTCTCTCAGTGTGTTTCTGTGTCTCTCTGTGTGTTTCTGCGTCTCCCTGTGTGTCTCTGTGTGTCTCTGTGTCTCTCTATACCTCAACATCCGAGTGTCTCTCTGTGTGTCTCTGTGTGTGTCTCTGTGTCTCTGAGTGTCTCTGAGTGTCTGTGTTTCTGTGTGTCTCTATACCTCAACATCTGAGTGTCTGAGTGTCTCTGTGTGTCTCTCTGTGTCTCTCTGTGTGTCTCTGTGTGTCTCTGTGTGTCTCTGTGTCTCTGTGTCTCTCTATACCTCAACATCCGAGTGTCTCTATGTGTGTCTCTGTGTCTCTGTGTGTCTCTGTGTCTCTATACCTCAACATCCGAGTGTCTCTGTCTCTGTGTGTCTCTGAGTGTCTCTGTCTCTCTGTGTCTCTGTGTGTCTCAGAGTGTCTCTGTGTGTCTCTCTATACCTCAACATCCAAGTGTCTCTGAGTGTCTCTGAGTGTCTATGTGTGTCTATGTGTGTCTCTGAGTGTCTCTGAGTGTCTCTGAGTGTCTCTCTGTGTCTCTCTGTGTCTCTCTGTGTCTCTCTCTGTGTGTCTCTCTGTGTGTCTCTCTGTCTCTCTGTGTGTCTCTCTGTGTGTCTGTGTCTCTATACCTCATTGTCTTTGTTTCCACACGTCCTCCCGTATGTCTCTCCCCCCGTGTCTCTCCCCCCCTCCCCCCGTGTCTCTCCGCCCGTGTCTCTCCCCATCTCTCTCCCCCCGTGTCTCTCTCCCCGTGTCTCTATCCGTGTGTCTCTCCCCGTCTCTCCCCCCGTCTCTCTCCCCGTGTCTCTCCCCAACTCTCTCCCCGTGTCTCTCCCCGTGTGTCTCTCCCCGTGTCTCTCCCCCCAGCTATCTCCCCGTGTCTCTCCCCATCTCTCCCCCCGTGTCTCTCCCCATCTCTCCCCCCGTGTCTCTCTCCCCGTGTGTCTCTCCCCGTGTGTCTCTCTCCCCGTGTGTCTCTCTCCCCGTGTCTCTCTCCCCGTGTCTCTCTCCCCGTGTCTCTCTCCCCGTGCGTCTCTCCCCCCGTGTCTCTCTCTCCCCGTGTCTCTCTCTCCCCGTGTCTCTCCCTCCCCGTGTCTCTCCCCCCATGTCTCTCTCTCCCCGTGTCTCTCCCCCCGTGTCTCTCTCTCCCCGTGTGTCTCTCTCCCCGTGTGTCTCTCTCCCCGTGTGTCTCTCCCCGTGTCTCTCTCCACGTGTCTCTCCCCCCCGTGTCTCTCCCCCCGTGTCTCTCTCTCCCCGTGTCTCTCCCCCCCCCCCCATGTCTCTCCCCCCCGTGTCTCTCTCTCCCCGTGTCTCGCCCCCCCCCCCGTGTCTCTCCCCCCGTGTCTCTCTCTCTCCGTGTCTCTCCCCCCCGTGTCTCTCCCCCCGTGTCTCTCTCTCCCCGTGTGTCTCTCTCCCCGTGTCTTTCTCCCCGTGTCTCTCCCCCCGTGTCTCTCCCCCCCCGTGTCTCTCCCCCCCGTGTCTCTCTCTCCCCGTGTCTCTCTCTCCCCGTGTCTCTCCCCGTTTGTCTATCACTGGCACCGGGGGCGGAGTCCATCACTGGTACCAGGGAGTCTTGCGGACCCATCTGAGCGTGAGTCCAGCGTCCGTGCGGATCTTGATGGAGGCCGCTTCTGCCTCCCGCACCGTCTCCTTCACGGACTGCATCAGGTTCTGGGCATTGTGAACCAGCATCTCCGTGGCCTGGACACCACGCGGCGGGGAGAGAGACACGGCGGGGAGAGAGAGAGAGACACGGGGAGAGAGAGAGACACGGCGGGGAGAGAGAGAGACAGGGAGAGAGAGAGAGACACGGCGGGGAGAGAGAGACAGGGAGAGAGAGAGACACGGCGGGGAGAGAGAGAGACACGGGGAGAGAGACACGGGGGTGAGAGAGAGACACGGGGAGAGAGAGACACGGGAGAGAGGACACGGGAGAGAGAGACACGGGGAGAGAGAGACACGGGGAGAGAGAGACACGGGGAGAGAGAGACACGGGGAGAGACACGGGGGTGAGAGAGAGACACGGGGAGAGAGAGAGACACGGGGAGAGAGAGAGACACGGGGAGAGAGAGAGACACGGGGAGAGAGAGAGACACGGGGAGAGAGAGAGACACGGGGAGAGAGAGAGACACGGGGAGAGAGAGAGACACGGGGAGAGAGAGAGACACGGGGAGAGACACGGGGTGAGAGAGAGACACGGGGAGAGAGAGAGACACGGGGAGAGAGAGACACGGAGAAAGACACGGCGGGGAGAGAGAGACACGGGGAGAGAGAGACACGGGAGAGAGAGAGACACGGGGAGAGAGACACAGGGAGAGAGAGAGACACGGGGAGAGAGAGACACGGGGAGAGAGAGACACGGGGAGAGAGAGACACGGGGAGAGAGAGAGACACGGGGAGAGAGACACGGCGGGGAGAGAGAGAGACACGGTGAGAGAGAGACACGGGGAGAGAGAGAGACACGGTGAGAGAGAGAGACACGGGGAGAGAGAGAGACACGGGGAGAGAGACACGGCGGGGAGAGAGAGACACGGGGGAGAGAGAGAGACACGGGGAGAGAGACACGGGAGAGAGACACGGGGAGAGAGACACGGGGAGAGAGAGACACGGTGAGAGAGAGACACGGTGAGAGAGAGACACGGTGAGAGAGACACGGGGGTGAGAGAGAGACACGGGGGTGAGAGAGACATGGTGAGAGAGACACGGCGGGGAGAGAGAGAGACACGATGAGAGAGAGACACGGTGAGAGAGAGACACGGGGAGAGAGAGAGATGGGGAGAGAGACACGGGGAGAGAGAGAGAGACACGGGGAGAGAGAGAGACACGGGGAGAGACACGGGGGTGAGAGAGAGACAAGGGGAGAGAGAGACACGGGGAGAGAGACACGGGGAGAGAGAGACACGGGGAGAGAGAGACACGGGGAGAGAGACACGGGGAGAGAGAGACACGGGGAGAGAGAGAGATGGTGAGAGAGACACGGCGGGAGAGAGACACGGGGAGAGAGAGAGACACGGGGAGAGAGACACGGGGAGAGAGAGAGACACGGGGAGAGACACGGGGGTGAGAGAGACACAGGGAGAGACACGGGGGTGAGAGAGAGACACGGGGAGAGAGAGACACGGGGAGAGAGAGAGACACGGTGAGAGAGAGACACGGGGAGAGAGACACGGGGAGAGATAGAGACACGGGGAGAGAGACACGGGGAGAGAGACACGGGGGTGAGAGAGAGACACGGGGAGAGAGAGACACGGGGAGAGATACACGGTGAGAGAGACACGGTAAGAGAGAGACACGGTGAGAGAGACACGGTGAGAGAGATACACGGTGAGAGAGACACGGTGAGAGAGACACGGGGAGAGAGAGAGACACGGGGAGAGACACGGGGGTGAGAGAGAGACACGGGGAGAGAGAGACACGGGGAGAGAGAGAGACACGGGGAGAGAGAGAGACACGGGGAGAGAGAGAGACACGGGGAGAGAGAGACACGGGAGAGAGAGATACCCCACGAGAGAGAGAGACACGGGAAGAGAGAGAGACACGGGGAGAGAGAGAGACACGGGGAGAGAGAGAGACACGGGGAGAGAGAGAGACACGGGGAGAGAGAGAGACACGGGGAGAAAGAGACAGACACGGGGAGAGAGAGACACGGGGAGAGAGAGACACGGGGAGAGAGAGACACGGGGAGAGAGAGACACGGGGAGAGAGAGACACGGGGAGAGAGAGACACGGGGAGAGAGAGACACGGGGAGAGAGAGACACGGGGAGAGAGAGACACGGGGAGAGAGAGACACGGGGAGAGAGAGACACGGGGAGAGAGAGACACGGGGAGAGAGAGACACGGGGAGAGAGAGACACGGGGAGAGAGAGACACGGGGGTGAGAGAGACACGGGGAGAGAGACACGGGGAGAGAGACACGGGGGGGGTAGGTTGTAGTGGTGGTAGTGGTGTTGATGGTGGTAGTTAGCGGTGGGAGTTAGCGGTGGTAGTTAGCGTTACTAGTTAGCGGTACTAGTTGGCGGTACTAGTTGGCGGTAGTTAGTGGTAGTAGTTAGAGTGGTAGTAAGCGGCAGTAGCTAGAGTGGTAGTTAGCGGTACTAGTTAGTGGTCGTAGTTAGTGGTAGTAGTTGCTGGTACTAGTTAGCGGTAATAGTTGGCGGTACTAGTTGGTGGTAGTAGTTAGCGGTACTAGTTGGTGGTATTAGTTAAGAGTGGTACTAGTTAGTGGTAGTAGTTGGTGGTAGTAGTAAGAGTGGTACTAGTTAGCGGTACTAGTTACTAGTTAGTGGTAGTAGTTAGCGGTACTAGTTGGTGGTATTAGTTAAGAGTGGTACTAGTTAGTGGTAGTAGTTAGTAGTTGGTGGTAGTAGTAAGAGTGGTACTAGTTAGCGGTACTAGTTACTAGTTAGTGGTAGTAGTAAGCGGTACTAGTTGGTGGTATTAGTTAAGAGTGGTACTAGTTAGTGGTAGTAGTTACTAGTTGGTGGTAGTAGTAAGAGTGGTACTAGTTAGTGGTACTAGTTGGTGGTAGTAGTAAGAGTGGTACTAGTTAGCAGTACTAGTTACTAGTTGGTGGTAGTAGTAAGAGTGGTACTAGTTAGCGGTACTAGTTACTAGTTGGTGGTAGTAGTAAGAGTGGTACTAGTTACTAGTTGGTGGTAGTAGTAAGAGTGGTACTAGTTAGTGGTACTAGTTACTAGTTGGTGGTAGTAGTAAGAGTGGTACTAGTTAGTGGTAGTAGTTACTAGTTGGTGGTAGTAGTAAGAGTGGTACTAGTTAGCGGTACTAGTTACTAGTTGGTGGTAGTAGTTAAGAGTGGTACTATTTAGCGGTACTAGTTACTAGTTGGTGGTAGTAGTAAGAGTGGTACTAGTTAGCGGTACTAGTTACTAGTTGGTGGTAGTAGTAAGAGTGGTACTAGTTAGCGGTACTAGTTACTAGTTGTTGGTAGTAGTAAGAGTGGTACTAGTTAGCGGTACTAGTTACTAGTTGGTGGTATTAGTTAAGAGTGGTACTAGTTAGCGGTACTAGTTACTAGTTGGTGGTAGTAGTAAGAGTGGTACTAGTTAGCGGTACTAGTTACTAGTTGGTGGTAGTAGTAAGAGTGGCACTAGTTAGCGGTACTAGTTACTAGTTGGTGGTAGTAGTAAGAGTGGTACTAGTTAGCGGTACTAGTTGGTGGTATTAGTTAAGAGTGGTACTAGTTTGTGGTAGTAGTTACTAGTTGGTGGTAGTAGTAAGAGTGGTACTAGTTAGCGGCACTAGTTACTAGTTGGTGGTAGTAGTAAGAGTGGTACTAGTTAGCGGTACTAGTTACTAGTTGGTGGTAGTAGTAAGAGTGGTACTAGTTAGCGGTACTAGTTACTAGTTGGTGGTAGTAGTAAGAGTGGTACTAGTTAGCGGTACTAGTTACTAGTTGGTGGTAGTAGTAAGAGTGGTACTAGTTAGTGGTAGTAGTTAGTAGTTGGTGGTAGTAGTAAGAGTGGTACTAGTTAGCGGTACTAGTTACTAGTTGGTGGTAGTAGTAAGAGTGGTACTAGTTAGCGGTACTAGTTACTAGTTGGTGGTAGTAGTAAGAGTGGTACTAGTTAGCGGTACTAGTTACTAGTTGGTGGTAGTAGTAAGAGTGGTACTAGTTAGCGGTACTAGTTACTAGTTGGTGGTAGTAGTAAGAGTGGTACTAGTTAGTGGTACTAGTTACTAGTTGGTGGTAGTAGTTAAGAGTGGTACTAGTTAGCGGTACTAGTTACTAGTTGGTGGTAGTAGTTAAGAGTGGTACCTGCTCCGACTCCTCATCACTGATGTTTGTGCGACCCAGCATGGTAGCCTTGACAGTAGAAAGGATCTTGAGCTGCGTGGAGATCGTGGGGATCCTCTCACAAACCTAGCACAGAGTGGGGGGGAGAGAGTGGGGAGAGAGTGGGGGGAGAGAGTGGGGGGAGAGAGTGGGGGGAGAGTGGGGGGAGAGTGGGGGGAGAGGGGAGTAGTGAGTAGAGTTGCCACCGCTACTGCGGATTCCTCACCGCAGATTATCAGATTGGCTACGTGAGGTGTAAAAGAAGGTCAACACACACACACACACACCATACACACCACACACACACCACACACACACACCACACACACACCCACCACACACACACCATACACACCACACACACACACCACACACACACCACACACACACACCACACACACCCACCATACACATACACACACACCACACACACCACGCACACACATACACACACACCACACACACCACACACACACACCAGACACACACCACGCACACACCACACCACACACACATCACACACACCACACACAGTCACACACACCACACAGTCACACACACACACCACACCACACACACACCACACAGTCACACACACACACACCACACACACACCACACACACACACCCCACTAAACCCACACCACACCCACCCCACCCCACCCACCCCACCCACCCTACCCCACTCCACCCACCTCACCCACCCACCCTACCCCACTCCTCCCACCCACCCACCCACCCCACCCACCCCACCCACCCCACACACCCACCCACCCCACTCCTCCCACCCCACCCACACCACACACCCCACACACCCCACACACTCCACACACTCCACCCACCCCACCCACCCCACCCACCCACCCACCCACCCCACCCACCCACCCCACCTGCAGCAGGTTGGTGCGGATCCTCTTGTCCGTGCACTGCTTGGCCACTTCTTTGGCGAGCCCCGTCACCTCGTCGGAGGCCTTGGCGATGTCCTTGGCGCACTGGATGAGGGCCCTCTTGTTGCCGGAGCCTCCACGCACCAGGCGGGACATCTCGGCCATGAGCAAGGCCATCCGCTTGGCGGCCGCGATGATGTCGTTACCCTGGGCGGGTGGGTGGGCGGGGAGAGGTGGTGGTGGTGGTGGTGGTGGGGGGGGAGAGGTGGTGGTGGTGGGGGGAGAGGTGGTGGTGGTGGGGGGAGAGGTCATGTCGATGAGTCTCACTGCTGCTCGGCATCGGTCCTTTGTTCACCTCGCCCCACCCACGAAACCGTTCGCTCACTCGCTCACTCGCTCACTCACTCACTCACTCGCTCGCTCGTCCGCTCGCTCACCCGCTCACCCGCCCACTCGCTCACCCACCCGCTCGCTCACCCACTCACTCACCCGCCCACCCACCCACTCGCCCACCCGCCCACTCACTCACCCGCCCACCCACTCACTCGCTCGCCCGCCCACTCGCTCACCCACCCGCTCGCTTACCCGCTCACTCACCCGCCCGCCCAATCACTCGCTCGTTCACCCACCCAATCACTCGCTCGCTCACCCACCCAATCACTCGCTCGCTCACCCACCCACTCACTCACTCACCCGCCCACTCACTCACTCGCTCACCCACTCACATATCCTTTTACCAACTCAAACACCCACCCACCCACTCATCAATTTACCAACTCATACACCCACCCACTCGCTCATCCACTCGCTAAAACCCCCTTACCAACTCATTCATTCACTCGCTCGCTCATCCAACCATTCGCTCAACCACTCATCCACTCGCCCAGCCACCTGGAGACCCACACGGAGTGGCTCTAGGCTGCAGCACACAGCAGCAGCAGCGACAATCACCGCTACCCCTCATTACTGGCAGCAGACTCCATAGGCAGGCAGAGTCTCAGCGTCTTCACTCTGAAGCCAGGCAGTGTCTCAGTGTCTTCACTCTGAAGCCAGGCAGAGTCTCAGCGTCTTCACGCTGAAGCCAGGCAGAGTCTGAGCGTCTTCACTCTGAAGCCAGGCAGTGTCTCAGTGTCTTCACTCTGAAGCCAGGCAGAGTCTCAGTGTCTTCACTCTGAAGCCAGGCAGAGTCTCAGCGTCTTCACTCTGAAGCCAAGCAGAGTCTCAGCGTCTTCACACTGAAGCCAGGCAGAGTCTCAGCGTCTTCATGTTGAAGCCAGGCAGAGTCTCAGCGTCTTCACACTGAAGCCAGGCAGTCTCAACGTCTTCATGCTGAAGCCAGGCAGAGTCTCAGTGTCTTCACTCTGAAGCCAGGCAGAGTCTCAGCGTCTTCACACTGAAGCCAGGCAGTCTCAACGTCTTCACTCTGAAGCCAGGCAGAGTCTCAGCGTCTTCACTCTGAAGCCAGGCAGTGTCTGAGTGTCTTCACTCTGAAGCCAGGCAGAGTCTCAGCGTCTTCACTCTGAAGCCAGGCAGAGTCTCAGCGTCTTCACTCTGAAGCCAGGCAGAGTCTCAGCGTCTTCACTCTGAAGCCAGGCAGAGTCTCAGCGTCTTCACTCTGAAGCCAGGCAGAGTCTCAGCGTCTTCACACTGAAGCCAGGCAGAGTCTCAGCGTCTTCACTCTGAAGCCAGGCAGAGTCTCAGCGTCTTCACACTGAAGCCAGGCAGAGTCTCAGCGTCTTCACTCTGAAGCCAAGCAGAGTCTCAGCGTCTCCACTCTGAAGCCAGGCAGAGTCTCAGCGTCTTCATGCTGAAGCCAGGCAGAGTCTCAGCGTCTTCACTCTGAAGCCAGGCAGAGTCTCAGCGTCTTCACACTGAAGCCAGGCAGAGTCTCAGCGTCTTCACACTGAAGCCAGGCAGTGTCTGAGTGTCTCCACTCTGAAGCCAGGCAGAGTCTCAGCGTCTTCACACTGAAGCCAGGCAGTGTCTGAGTGTCTCCACTCTGAAGCCAGGCAGAGTCTCAGCGTCTTCACTCTGAAGCCAGGCAGAGTCTCAGCGTCTTCACTCTGAAGCCAGGCAGAGTCTCAGCGTCTTCACACTGAAGCCAGGCAGAGTCTCAGCGTCTTCATGCTGAAGCCAGGCAGAGTCTCAACGTCTTCATGCTGAAGCCAGGCAGAGTCTCAGCATCTTCACTCTGAAGCCAGGCAGAGTCTCAGCGTCTTCACTCTGAAGCCAGGCAGAGTCTCAGCGTCTTCATGCTGAAGCCAGGCAGAGTCTCAACGTCTTCATGCTGAAGCCAGGCAGAGTCTCAGCATCTTCACTCTGAAGCCAGGCAGAGTCTCAGCGTCTTCACTCTGAAGCCAGGCAGAGTCTCAGTGTCTTCACTCTGAAGCCAGGCAGAGTCTCAGCGTCTTCACTCTGAAGCCAGGCAGAGTCTCAGCGTCTTCATGCTGAAGCCAGGCAGAGTCTCAGCGTCTTCACTCTGAAGCCAGACAGAGTCTCAGCGTCTTCACTCTGAAGCCAGGCACAGTCTCAGCGTCTTCACTCTGAAGCCAGGCAGAGTCTCAGCGTCTTCACACTGAAGCCAGGCAGAGTCTCAGCGTCTTCATGCTGAAGCCAGGCAGAGTCTCAGCGTCTTCATGCTGAAGCCAGGCAGAGTCTCAGCGTCTTCACTCTGAAGCCAGGCAGTGTCTCAGCGTCTTCACTCTGAAGCCAGGCAGAGTCTCAGCGTCTTCACTGGGAAGCCAGGCAGAGTCTCAGCGTCTTCACGCTGAAGCCAGGCAGAGTCTCAGCGTCTTCACACTGAAGCCAGGCAGTGTCTCAGCGTCTTCACTCTGAAGCCAGGCAGAGTCTCAGCGTCTTCACACTGAAGCCAGGCAGAGTCTCAGCGTCTTCACTCTGAAGCCAGGCAGAGTCTCAGCGTCTTCACACTGAAGTCAGGCAGAGTCTCAGCGTCTTCACTCTGAAGCCAGGCAGAGTCTCAGCGTCTTCACACTGAAGCCAGGCAGAGTCTCAGCGTCTTCACTCTGAAGCCAGGCAGTGTCTCAGCGTCTTCACTCTGAAGCCAGGCAGAGTCTCAGCATCTTCACGCTGAAGCCAGGCAGTGTCTCAGTGTCTCCACTCTGAAGCCAGGCAGTGTCTCAGTGTCTTCACACTGAAGCCAGGCAGAGTCTCAGCGTCTTCATGCTGAAGCCAGGCAGAGTCTCAGCGTCTTCACACTGAAGCCAGGCAGAGTCTCAGCGTCTTCACTCTGAAGCCAGGCAGAGTCTCAGCGTCTTCACTCTGAAGCCAGGCAGAGTCTCAGTGTCTTCACTCTGAAGCCAGGCAGAGTCTCAGTGTCTTCACTCTGAAGCCAGGCAGAATCTCAGCGTCTTCACTCTGAAGCCAGGCAGAGTCTCAGCGTCTTCACACTGAAGCCAGGCAGAATCTCAGCGTCTTCACTCTGAAGCCAGGCAGAATCTCAGCGTCTTCACTCTGAAGCCAGGCAGAGTCTCAGCGTCTTCACACTGAAGCCAGGCAGAGTCTCAGCGTCTTCATGCTAAAGCCAGGCAGAGTCTCAGCGTCTTCACGCTGAAGCCAGGCAGAGTCTCAGTGTCTTCACACTGAAGTCAGGCAGAGTCTCAGTGTCTTCACGCTGAAGCCAGGCAGAGTCTCAGTGTCTCCACGCTGAAGCCAGGCAGAGTCTCAGCGTCTTCACACTGAAGCCAGGCAGAGTCTCAGCGTCTTCACACTGAAGCCAGGCAGAGTCTCAGCGTCTTCACTCTGAAGCCAGGCAGAGTCTCAGTGTCTTCATGCTGAAGCCAGGCAGAGTCTCAGTGTCTTCACACTGAAGCCAGGCAGAGTCTCAGTGTCTTCACACTGAAGCCAGGCAGAGTCTCAGCGTCTTCACTCTGAAGCCAGGCAGAGTCTCAGCGTCTTCATGCTGAAGCCAGGCAGTGTCTGAGTGTCTTCACACTGAAGCCAGGCAGAGTCTCAGCATCTTCACTCTGAAGCCAGGCAGTGTCTCAGCGTCTTCACTCTGAAGCCAGGCAGAGTCTCAGCGTCTTCACTCTGAAGTCAGGCAGAGTCTCAGCGTCTTCACTCTGAAGCCAGGCAGAGTCTCAGCGTCTTCACACTGAAGCCAGGCAGAGTCTCAGCGTCTTCACTCTGAAGCCAGGCAGTGTCTCAGCGTCTTCATGCTGAAGCCAGGCAGAGTCTCAGCGTCTTCATGCTGAAGCCAGGCAGAGTCTCAGCGTCTTCACACTGAAGCCAGGCAGAGTCTCAGTGTCTTCACTCTGAAGCCAGGCAGAGTCTCAGCGTCTTCATGCTGAAGCCAGGCAGTGTCTGAGTGTCTTCACTCTGAAGCCAGGCAGTGTCTCAGTGTCTTCACTCTGAAGCCAGGCAGAGTCTCAGCATCTTCACTCTGAAGCCAGGCAGTGTCTGAGTGTCTTCACTCTGAAGCCAGGCAGTGTCTCAGTGTCTTCACTCTGAAGCCAGGCAGAGTCTCAGCATCTTCACTCTGAAGCCAGGCAGAGTCTCAGCGTCTTCACTCTGAAGCCAGGCAGAGTCTCAGCGTCTTCATGCTGAAGCCAGGCAGAGTCTCAGCGTCTTCATGCTGAAGCCAGGCAGTGTCTGAGTGTCTTCACGCTGAAGCCAGGCAGAGTCTCAGCGTCTTCACGCTGAAGCCAGGCAGAGTCTCAGCATCTTCACACTGAAGCCAGGCAGAGTCTCATTGTCTTCACTCTGAAGCCAGGCAGAGTCTCAGTGTCTTCACTCTGAAGCCAGGCAGAGTCTCAGTGTCTTTACTCTGAAGCCAGGCAGAGTCTCAGCGTCTTCACACTGAAGCCAGGCAGAGTCTCAGCGTCTTCATGCTGAAGCCAGGCAGAGTCTAGTGTCTTCATGCTGAAGCCAGGCAGAGTCTCAGCGTCTTCACACTGAAGCCAGGCAGAGTCTCAGCGTCTTCACACTGAAGCCAGGCAGAGTCTCAGCGTCTTCACGCTGAAGCCAGGCAGTGTCTCAGCGTCTTCACACTGAAGCCAGGCAGAGTCTCAGTGTCTTCATGCTGAAGCCAGGCAGTGTCTCTGAGTGTCTTCACTCTGAAGCCAGGCAGTGTCTCTGAGTGTCTTCACGCTGAAGCCAGGCAGTGTCTCTGAGTGTCTTCACGCTGTAGCCAGGCAGTGTCTCTGAGTGTCTTCACTCTGAAGCCAGGCAGTGTCTCAGCGTCTTCATGCTGAAGCCAGGCAGTGTCTCTGAGTGTCTTCACTCTGAAGCCAGGCAGTGTCTCTGAGTGTCTTCACGCTGAAGCCAGGCAGTGTCTCTGAGTGTCTTCACACTGAAGCCAGGCAGTGTCTCTGAGTGTCTTCACGCTGAAGCCAGGCAGTGTCTATGAGTGTCTTCACGCTGAAGCCAGGCAGTGTCTCTGAGTGTCTTCACGCTGAAGCCAGGCAGTGTCTCTGAGTGTCTTCACACTGAAGCCAGGCAGTGTCTCTGAGTGTCTTCACGCTGAAGCCAGGCAGTGTCTCTGAGTGTCTTCACGCTGAAGCCAGGCAGTGTCTCTGAGTGTCTTCACGCTGAAGCCAGGCAGTGTCTCTGAGTGTCTTCACTCTGAAGCCAGGCAGTGTCTCTGAGTGTCTTCACGCTGAAGCCAGGCAGTGTCTCTGAGTGTCTTCACGCTGAAGCCAGGCAGTGTCTCTGAGTGTCTTCACTCTGAAGCCAGGCAGTGTCTCTGAGTGTCTTCACTCTGAAGCCAGGCAGTGTCTCTGAGTGTCTTCACGCTGAAGTCAGGCAGTGTCTCTGAGTGTCTTCACGCTGAAGCCAGGCAGTGTCTCTGAGTGTCTTCACTCTGAAGCCAGGCAGTGTCTCTGAGTGTCTTCACTCTGAAGCCAGGCAGTGTCTCTGAGTGTCTTCACGCTGAAGCCAGGCAGTGTCTCTGAGTGTCTTCACGCTGAAGCCAGGCAGTGTCTCTGAGTGTCTTCACGCTGAAGCCAGGCAGTGTCTCTGAGTGTCTTCACGCTGAAGCCAGGCAGTGTCTCTGAGTGTCTGTGTCTCCGCACAGCGTTACCTCGCTTGACCACCGGTGAGTCTCCATCAACAGCGACCGAGCGGCGGCCATCATGGGCCTGTTCACACCCTGCTCCTCGTCGTCGTCCCCCTCCTCCAATCCCAAAAGTAGTCCCTCCTCCTCCTCCTCTTCCTCATCATCCTCCTCCTGCTGCTGCCGATCGTGGGCCCTGCCCTCAGGCTCTCCGCAGCGCGTGAAGCCCTCGGCCCGCGGCGACGGCGTTGTCGTAGCGACGGGCCGCCTCACGTCGTCGCCAGAAAGTAGTTTGGGCGCGAAGAACGAGGAGGGGGGCGTGGGGGGGCAGGAGGAGGCGGTGGCCGTGGTGGCGGTGAGAAACGGAGGTGGTGGTGGTGGTGGTGGAGGTGGTGGTGGAGGTGGTGGTGGTGGTGGTGGAGGTGGAGGTGGTGGAGGTGGAGGTGGTGGTGGTGGTGGCTGCTGCTGCCGGAAGTGAGGGACGGAGGAGATAGCGGAGACGGCAGAGACAAGAGTGGAGACAGCAGAGACAACGGAGACAAGAGTGGAGACAGCAGGAGACAAGAGTGGAGACACCAGAGACAAGAGTGGAGACAGCAGGAGACAACGGAGACAAGAGTGGAGACAGCAGGAGACAAGGGAGACAAGAGTGGAGACACCAGAGACAAGAGCGCAGACGAGCGTGGAGCCGGGGAAGTTGCAGAAAAGCAGAGGACGTTGCAGACGATTTCCGCTGCGTCTGTCCCCCCCCGTGTCTCTCTCCCCCCGTGTCTCTCCCCGTGTCTCTCTCCACCCCCTGGTCTCTCTGCGTGTCTCCCTATGTGTCTCTGTGCGTCTCCCCGTGTGTCTCTGCGTGTCTCTGCGTGTCTACCCGTGTCTATCCGTGTCTCCCCTTCTCTCTGTGTGTCTCTGCATGTCTCTGCGTGTCTCTGCGTGTCTCCCCCCGTGTGTCTCCCCCCGTGTGTCTCCCCGTGTCTCTCTGCGTGTCTCTCTCCGTGTGTCTCCCCCCGTGTCTCCCCCCGTGTCTCCCCCCGTGTCTCCCCGTGTCTCCCCGTGTCTCTCCCCGTGTCTCCCCCTGTGTCTCCCCGTGTGTCTCCCCGTCTCCCCCTGTGTCTCCCCGTGTCTCCCCGTGTCTCCCCGTGTCTCCCCGTGTCTCCCCCTGTGTCTCCCCGTGTGTCTCCCCGTGTGTCTCCCCGTGTGTCTCCCCGTGTCTCCCCCTGTGTCTCCCCGTGTCTCCATGTCTCCCCGTGTCTCCCCGTGTCTCCCCCTGTGTCTCCCCGTGTGTCTCCCCGTGTCTCCCCGTGTCTCTGCGTGTCTCCCCGTGTCTCCCCGTGTCTCCCCGTGTGTCTCCCCGTGTCTCCCCGTGTCTCCCCGTGTCTCTCCCCGTGTCTCTCCCCGTGTCTCCCTGTGTCTCCCTGTGTCTCCCCGTGTGTCTCCCCGTGTCTCCCCCTGTGTCTCCCCGTGTCTCCGCGTGTCTCCCCGTGTCTCCCCGTGTCTCCCCGTGTCTCCCCGTGTCTCTCCCCGTGTCTCTCCCCGTGTCTCCCCGTGTCTCCCCGTGTCTCTCCCCGTGTCTCCCCGTGTCTCCCTGTGTGTCTCCCCGTGTCTCACCGTGTCTCCCCGTGTCTCCCCGTGTCTCCCCGTGTGTCTCCCCGTGTCTCCCCGTGTCTCCCCGTGTCTCCCCGTGTCTCTCTCCGTGTCTCCCCGTGTCTCCCCCCGTGTCTCCCCGTGTCTCTCCCCGTGTCTCCCCGTGTGTCTCCCCGTGTCTCCCCGTGTCTCCCCCCGTGTCTCCCCGTGTCTCCCCGTGTCTCCCCGTGTCTCTCCCCGTGTCTCCCCGTGTCTCCCCGTGTCTCCCCGTCTCTCCCCGTGTCTCCCCGTGTCTCCCCGTGTCTCCCCGTGTCTCCCCGTGTCTCTCCCCGTGTCTCCCCGTGTCTCCCCGTGTCTCTCCCCGTGTCTCCCCGTGTCTCCCCGTGTCTCCCCGTGTCTCTCCCCGTGTCTCCCCGTGTCTCCCCCCGTGTCTCTCCCCATGTCTCCCCGTGTCTCCCCGTGTCTCCCCGTGTCTCTCCCCGTGTGTCTCCCCGTGTCTCCCCGTGTGTCTCCCCGTGTCTCCCCGTGTCTCCCCGTGTCTCTCCCCGTGTGTCTCCCCGTGTCTCCCCGTGTCTCCCCGTGTGTCTCCCCGTGTCTCTCCCCGTGTCTCTCCCCGTGTCTCTCCCCGTGTCTCTCCCTGTGTCTCCCCGTGTCTCCCCGTGTCTCTCCCTGTGTCTCCCCGTGTCTCTCCCCGTGTGTCTCCCCGTGTCTCCCCGTGTCTCCCCGTGTCTCTCCCCGTGTCTCCCCCCGTGTGTCTCCCCGTGTCTCCCCGTGTCTCTCCGTGTCTCCCCGTGTGTCTCCCCGTGTCTCCCCGTGTCTCCCCGTGTGTCTCCCCGTGTCTCCCCGTGTGTCTCCCCCTGTGTCTCCCCGTGTCTCCCCGTGTCTCCCCGTGTCCCCCCGTGTCTCCCCGTGTCTCCCCGTGTCTCCCCGTGTCTCCCCGTGTGTCTCCCCGTGTCTCCCCGTGTGTCCCCCCGTGTCTCCCCGTGTCTCCCCCCGTGTCTCCCCGTGTGTCTCCCCGTGTCTCCCCGTGTCTCTCCCCGTGTCTCCCCGTGTCTCCCCGTGTCTCCCCGTGTGTCTCCCCGTGTGTCTCCCCGTGTGTCTCTCCCCGTATCTCCCTGTGTCTCTCCCTGTGTCTCCCCGTGTCTCCCCGTGTCTCCCCGTGTCTCTCCCCGTGTCTCCCCGTGTCTCCCCGTGTCTCCCCGTGTCTCCCCGTGTCTCTCCCCGTGTCTCCCCGTGTCTCCCCGTGTCTCCCCGTGTCTCCCCGTGTCTCCCCGTGTCTCTCCCCGTGTCTCCCCGTGTCTCCCCGTGTCTCCCCGTGTCTCTCCGTGTCTCCCCGTGTCTCCCTGTGTCTCCCTGTGTCTCCCCGTGTGTCTCCCCGTGTCTCCCCGTGTCTCTCCCCGTGTCTCCCCGTGTCTCCCCGTGTCTCTCCCTGTGTCTCCCCGTGTCTCCCCGTGTCTCCCTGTGTCTCCCTGTGTCTCCCCGTGTGTCTCCCCGTGTCTCCCCCTGTGTCTCCCCGTGTCTCCCTGTGTCTCTCCCCGTGTCTCTCCCCGTGTCTCCCCGTGTCTCTCCCTGTGTCTCCCCGTGTCTCCCCGTGTCTCCCTGTGTCTCCCCGTGTCTCCCCCTGTGTCTCCCCGTGTCTCCCTGTGTCTCTCCCCGTGTCTCTCCCTGTGTCTCCCCGTGTCTCCCCGTGTCTCCCCGTGTCTCCCTGTGTCTCCCTGTGTCTCCCCGTGTGTCTCCCCGTGTCTCCCCGTGTGTCTCCCCGTGTGTCTCCCCGTGTCTCCCCGTGTCTCCCCGTGTCTCCCCCCGTGTCTCCCCGTGTCTCCCCGTGTCTCCCCCCGTGTCTCCCCGTGTCTCCCCGTGTCTCCCCGTGTCTCCCCGTGTCTCCCCGTGTCTCCCCGTGTCTCTCCCCGTGTCTCTCCCCGTGTCTCCCCGTGTCTCTCCCCGTGTCTCTCCCCGTGTCTCCCCGTGTGTCTCCCCGTGTCTCCCCGTGTCTCCCCGTGTGTCTCCCCGTGTCTCTCCGTGTCTCCCCGTGTCTCCCCGTGTCTCCCCGTGTCTCCCCGTGTCTCCCCGTGTCTCCCCGTGTCTCCCCGTGTCTCCCCGTGTCTCCCCGTGTCTCCCCGTGTCTCCCCGTGTCTCCCCGTGTCTCCCCGTGTCTCCCCGTGTCTCCCCGTGTCTCTCCCCGTGTCTCTCCCCGTGTGTCTCACCTTGCTGGACCACTTCCGCGCCTCGTCATGCAGCTGCCTGGCGGCCACCATGATTGGTCGGTTGACCTCCGCCCCCGTCTCCAGCTCCGGGAACTCGTCATCACGCTCCTCAGGGGGAGGGGGCCGGGGTGGGGGCAGATCCCCCTCGGGGAGGGGCGGCTTCGGGGGGGCCGCCTCCTCCTCCTCACACAGCTACGGGGGGGGGGGAGGGTAGAGGGGTGATGGGGAGGGGGGGGGTGATGGGGAGGGAGATGGAGGGGGAGAGGTGAAACTTCAATACGCGGAAGGCGATGGAAATGCAGAACATCTGTGTGTCTCTCTGTGTGTCTCTCTGTGTGTCTCCGTCTGTGTGTCTCTCTGTGTCTCTCTGTGTGTCTCTCTGTGTGTCCTTCTGTGCGTCTCTCTCTCCCCGCGTCTCTCTCCCCGCGTCTCTCTCTATCTCTCCCCGTGTTTCTCTCCCCGTGTCTCTCTCTCCCCGTGTCTCTATCTCTCCCCGTGTCTCTCTCTCTCCCCGTGTCTCTCTCTCACCCCGTGTCTCTCTCTCTCCCCGTGTCTCTCTCTCTCCCCGTGCCTCTCTCTCCCCGTGTCTCTCTCTATCTCTCCCCGTGTCTCTCTCCCCGTGTCTCTCTCTCCGCGTCTCTCTCTCCGCGTCTCTCTCTCCCCGTGTCTCTCTCTCCCCGTGTCTCTCTCTACCCGTGTCTCTCTCTCTCCGTGTCTCTCTCTCCCCGCGTCTCTCTCTCCCCGTCTCTCTCTCTCCGCGTCTCTCTCCCCGTGTCTCTCTCTCCCCGTGTCTCTCTCCCCGCGTCTCTCTCTCCCCGCGTCTCTCTCTCCCCGCGTCTCTCTCTCCCCACGTCTCTCTCCCCGTGTCTCTCTCTATCTCTCCCCGTGTCTCTCTCTCCCCGTCTCTCTCCCCGCGTCTCTCTCCCCGCGTCTCTCTCCCCGCGTCTCTCTCTCCCCGCGTGTCTCCCCCGGTTTACGTTGAGGCTGTCCAGGTCGGGTGGTGGTGGTGGGAACTCCGGGGTATGGAACGCTCCGCGCACTCTGCCCACAGACTCAAGGACACGCTGCCCACACTCCAGGAAGTCCTTCTGCAGCCCTACAGGGACAGGGACAGGCAGAGAGTGAGACAGAGACAGGGAGAGGCAGAGAGTGAGACAGAGACAGGGAGAGGCAGAGGGCGATAAACAGAAGGCGAGACACGCATGGGGAGAGACACGGGGAGAGAGAGAGAGACACGGGGAGAGTTATTGTGTTGTGATATTGTGTTGTGTTATTGTGTTGTGTTATTATGTTATTGTGTTGTGATATGGTGTTATTGTGTTGTGATAGTGTTATTGTGTTGTGATATTGTGTTGTGTTATTGTGTTAGTGTTGTGATATTGTGTTATTGTGATATTGTGTTGTGTTATTGTGTTGTGATATTATGTTATTGTGTATATCATACTGTAGGATAATATTATTTTATTATTTTATAATTAATTTATTAAATTTAGATTTTAATTTATTGTTATAAATATTTTTATTTTATTATTATAATATTTATCTGTGTTATTGTGTTGTGTTATTGTGTTGTGATATTGTGTTATTGTGATATTGTGTTGTGTTATTGTGTTGTGATATTGTGTTATTGTGTTGTGATATTGTGTTGTGTTATTGTATTGTGTTATTGTGTTATTCTTTTATTGTGTTTGTGTGACTTTGTGTTTCATATCAAAATCGCCTTCAGTGCTGTTGCTGCTACAAGTCACAAGTCTCTCCGTGTCTCTCTCTCACCGTGTCTCTCTCTCTCCCCGTGTCTCTCTCTCTCTCTCCCCGTGTCTCTCTCTCTCTATCTCTCTCTCCCCGTGTCTCTCTCTCTCCCCGTGTCTCTCTCTCTCTCTCTCCCCGTGTCTCTCTCTCTCTCCGTGTCTCTCTCTCTCTATCTCCCTCTCCCCGTGTCACTCTCTCACCCCGTGTCTCTCTCTCTCCCCGTGTCTCTCTCTCTCTATCTCCCTCTCCCCGTGTCTCTCTCTCACCCCGTGTCTCTCTCTCTCCCCGTGTCTCTCTCTCTCCCCGTGTCACTCTCTCTCCCCGTGTCACTCTCTCTCCCCGTGTCTCTCTCTCTCCCCGTGTCTCTCTCTCTCCCCGTGTCTCTCTCTCTCCCCGTGTCTCTCTCTCTCCCCGTGTCTCTCTCTCTCCCCGTGTCTCTCTCTCTCCCCGTGTCTCTCTCTCTCCCCGTGTCTCTTTCTCTCCCCATGTCTCTCTCTCTCCCCGTGTCTCTCTCTCCCCGTGTCTCTCTCCCCCCGTGTCTCTCTCTCCCCCCCGTGTCTCTCTCTCCCCCCATGTCTCTCTCTCCCCGTGTCTCTCTCCCCCCCGTGTCTCTCTCTCCCCCTCGTGTCTCTCTCTCCCCCCATGTCTCTCTCTCCCCGTGTCTCTCTCCCCCGTGTCTCTCTCTCCCCGTGTCTCTCTCTCTCCCCGTGTCTCTCTCTCTCTCTCCCCGTGTCTCTCTCTCTCCCTCTCCCCGTGTCTCTCTCGCTCCCCGTGTCTCTCTCTCACCCCGTGTCTCTCTCTCTCCCCGTGTCTCTCTCTCCCCGTGTCACTCTCTCCCCGTGTCTCTCTCTCTCCCCGTGTCTCTCTCTCTCCCCGTGTCTCTCTCTCGCCGCGTCTCTCTCTCTCTCCCCATGTCTCTCTCTCCCCGTGTCTCTCTCCCCCCCGTGTCTCTCTCTCCCCCCATGTCTCTCTCTCCCCGTGTCTCTCTCCCCCGTGTCTTTCTCTCCCCGTGTCTCTCTCCCCCCGTGTCTCTCTCTCTCTCCCCGTGTCTCTCTCTCTCTCCCCGTGTCTCTCTCTCTCCCCGTGTCTCTCTCTCTCTCCCCGTGTCTCTCTCTCTCCCCGTGTGTCTCTCTCTCTCCCCGTGTCTCTCTCTCTCCCCGTGTCTCTCTCTCTCTCCCCGTGTCTCTTTCACTCTCCCCGTGTCTCTTTCTCTCTCCCCGTGTCTCTTTCTCTCTCCCCGTGTCTCTTTCTCTCTCCCCGTGTCTCTTTCTCTCTCACCGTGTCTCTCTCTCTCCCCGTGTCTCTCTCTCTCTCCCCGTGTCTCTCTCTCTCTCCCCGTGTCTCTCTCTCTCTCCCCGTGTCTCTCTCTCTCTCCCCGTGTCTCTCTCTCTCTCCCCGTGTCTCTCTCTCCCCGTGTCTCTCTCTCCCCGTGTCTC
Source organism: Petromyzon marinus (assembly GCF_048934315.1). Taxonomy (NCBI): domain Eukaryota; kingdom Metazoa; phylum Chordata; class Hyperoartia; order Petromyzontiformes; family Petromyzontidae; genus Petromyzon; species Petromyzon marinus. The sequence continues at coordinate 86,592 of NW_027423125.1, forward strand.
TCTCCCCCCCCCATGTCTCTCTCTCCCCGTGTCTCTCTCCCCCGTGTCTCTCTCTCCCCGTGTCTCTCTCTCCCCGTGTCTCTCTCTCTCCCCGTGTCTCTCTCTCTCTCTCCCCGTGTCTCTCTCTCTCTCCCTCTCCCCGTGTCTCTTTCTCTCCCCGTGTCTCTCTCTCACCCCGTGTCTCTCTCTCTCCCCGTGTCTCTCTCTCTCCCCGTGTCTCTCTCTCTCCCCGTGTCTCTCTCTCTCCCCGTGTCTCTCTCTCGCCGCGTCTCTCTCTCTCTCCCCATGTCTCTCTCTCCCCGTGTCTCTCTCCCCCCCGTGTCTCTCTCTCCCCCCATGTCTCTCTCTCCCCCCATGTCTCTCTCTCCCCGTGTCTCTCTCCCCCGTGTCTCTCTCCCCCCGTGTCTCTCTCTCTCTCCCCGTGTCTCTCTCTCTCTCCCCGTGTCTCTCTCTCTCTCCCCGTGTCTCTCTCTCTCTCCCCGTGTCTCTCTCTCTCCCCGTGTCTCTCTCTCTCCCCGTGTCTCTCTCTCTCTCCCCGTGTCTCTCTCTCTCTCCCCGTGTCTCTCTCTCTCTCCCCGTGTCTCTTTCTCTCTCCCCGTGTCTCTTTCTCTCTCCCCGTGTCTCTTTCTCTCTCCCCGTGTCTCTTTCTCTCTCCCCGTGTCTCTTTCTCTCTCCCCGTGTCTCTCTCTCTCTCCCCGTGTCTCTCTCTCTCTCCCCGTGTCTCTCTCTCCCCGTGTCTCTCTCCCCCCCCATGTCTCTCTCCCCCCCGTGTCTCTCTCCCCCCCGTGTCTCTCCCCCCCCCCCCCTCCGTGTCTCTCTCCCCCCCGTGTCTCTCTCTCTCCCGTGTCTCTCTCTCTCCCCGTGTCTCTCCCCCCCCGCCGTGTCTCTCCCCCCCCCCCCGCCGTGTCTCTCTCTCTCTCCCCGTGTCTCTCTCTCCCCATGTCTCTCTCCCCGTGTCTCTCACCCCGTGTCTCTCTCTCTCCGTGTCTCTCTCTCTCTCCGTGTCTCTGTCTCCCTGTGCCTCTCTCTCCCTGTGCCTCTCTCACCCCGTGTCTCTCTCTCTCCCCGTGTCTCTCTCTCTCCCCGTGTCTCTCTCACCCCGTGTCTCTCTCTCTCCCCGTGTCTCTCTCTCTCTATCTCCCTCTCCCCGTGTCTCTCTCTCACCCCGTGTCTCTCTCTCTCCCCGTGTCTCTCTCTCTCCCCGTGTCACTCTCTCTCCCCGTGTCACTCTCTCTCCCCGTGTCTCTCTCTCTCCCCGTGTCTCTCTCTCTCCCCGTGTCTCTCTCTCTCCCCGTGTCTCTCTCTCTCTCCCCGTGTCTCTCTCTCTCCCCGTGTCTCTCTCTCTCCCCATGTCTCTCTCTCCCCGTGTCACTCTCTCTCCCCGTGTCTCTCTCTCTCCCCGTGTCTCTCTCTCTCCCCGTGTCTCTCTCTCTCCCCGTGTCTCTCTCTCTCTCCCCGTGTCTCTCTCTCCCCCCCGTGTCTCTCTCTCCCCCCATGTCTCTCTCCCCCCCGTGTCTCTCTCTCCCCCCATGTCTCTCTCTCCCCCGTGTCTCTCTCTCCCCGTGTCTCTCTCTCTCCCCGTGTCTCTCTCTCTCTCTCCCCGTGTCTCTCTCTCTCTCCCTCTCCCCGTGTCTCTTTCTCTCCCCGTGTCTCTCTCTCACCCCGTGTCTCTCTCTCTCCCCGTGTCTCTCTCTCCCCGTGTCACTCTCTCTCCCCGTGTCTCTCTCTCTCCCCGTGTCTCTCTCTCTCCCCGTGTCTCTCTCTCTCCCCGTGTCTCTCTCTCGCCGCGTCTCTCTCCCCCCCGTGTCTCTCTCTCCCCCCATGTCTCTCTCTCCCCCCATGTCTCTCTCTCCCCGTGTCTCTCTCCCCGTGTCTCTCTCCCCGTGTCTCTCTCCCCGTGTCTCTCTCTCTCACCCCGTGTCTCTCTCTCCCCGTGTCTCTCTCTCCCCGCGTCTCTCTCTCTCTCGCCGCGTCTCTCTCTCTCTCCCCATGTCTCTCTCTCCCCGTGTCTCTCTCCCCCCCGTGTCTCTCTCTCCCCCCATGTCTCTCTCTCCCCCCATGTCTCTCTCTCCCCGTGTCTCTCTCCCCCGTGTCTCTCTTTCTCCCCGTGTCTCTCTCTCTCTCTCCCCGTGTCTCTCTCTCTCTCCCCGTGTCTCTCTCTCTCTCCCCGTGTCTCTCTCTCTCTCCCCGTGTCTCTCTCTCCCCGTGTCTCTCTCTCTCTCCCCGTGTCTCTCTCTCTCTCCCCGTGTCTCTCTCTCCCCGTTTCTCTCCCCCCACCCCGTGTCTCTCCCCCCCCCCCCCGCCGTGTCTCTCTCTCTCTCCCCGTGTCTCTCTCACCCCCCCGTGTCTCTCTCTCTCCCCGTGTCTCTCTCTCTCCCCGTGTCTCTCTCCCTCCCCCCCGTGTCTCTCTCCCCCCACCCCCCCCCCGTGTCTCTCTCCCCGTGTCTCTCCCCCCCCCCCCTCCGTGTCTCTCCCCCCCCCTCCGTGTCTCCCCCCCCCCCCTCCGTGTCTCTCCCCCCCCCCCCTCGTGTCTCTCCCCCCTCCCCCTCCGTGTCTCTCTCTCACCGGGCTGTGCGATGTTGTGAGCCAGCGCCTTGGCTCCCATCACCATGGGGGCGATGGCGGCCTCCACGTCCGAGGCGGCGTTGCCGATCCTCTCCCGGAATGCAGGATCCTCAGAGTTCTCCGTCTCCCTCCGGGACACGAGGAGGATGCGGTTGGCTCGCCGGGCGATGCTGGTCGCCCCGGCAACCAGCGTCTGGGGCTGCATCGTCGCCATGGCAACCTGGGGAGGGGAGCAGGCGGGGGGTAGAGACACGGGGGGGGGCGAGAGACACGCGGTCAGAGAGAGAGACACGGGGAGAGAGAGAGAGACACGGGGAGAGAGAGAGAGAGACACGGGGAGAGAGAAACAGACACGGGGAGAGAGAGAGAGAGACGGGGGGAGAGAGAGACACGGGGTGAGAGACACGGGGAGAGAGAGACGCGGGGAGAGAGAGACACGGGGTGAGAGAGACACGGGGAGAGAGAGACGGGGGGAGAGAGAGACACGGGGTGAGAGAGACACGGGGAGAGAGAGACGGGGGGAGAGAGAGACACGGGGTGAGAGACACGGGGAGAGAGAGACGGGGGGAGAGAGAGACACGGGGTGAGAGAGACACGGGGAGAGAGAGACGGGGGGAGAGAGAGACACGGGGTGAGAGAGACACGGGGAGAGAGAGACGGGGGGAGAGAGAGACACGGGGTGAGAGACACGGGGAGAGAGAGACGGGGGGAGAGAGAGACACGGGGTGAGAGAGACACGGGGAGAGAGAGACGGGGGGAGAGAGAGACACGGGGTGAGAGACACGGGGAGAGAGAGACGGGGGGAGAGAGAGACACGGGGTGAGAGACACGGGGAGAGAGAGACGGGGGGAGAGAGAGACACGGGGTGAGAGAGACACGGGGAGAGAGAGAGACGCGGGGGAGAGAGAGACACGGGGAGAGAGAGACGGGGGGAGAGAGAGACACGGGGTGAGAGAGACACGGGGAGAGAGAGACACGGGGGAGAGAGAGACACGGGGTGAGAGAGAGAGACACGGGGAGAGAGAAACAGACACGGGGAGAGAGAGACGGGGTGAGAGAGAGACAGGGGGAGAGAGAGACGCGGGGAGAGAGAGACGCGGGGAGAGAGAGACGCGGGGAGAGAGAGACACGGGGAGAGAGAGACACGGGGAGAGAGAGACACGGGGAGAGAGAGACACGGGGAGAGAGAGAGACACGGGGAGAGAGAGACACGGGGAGAGAGAGAGACACGGGGAGAGAGAGACGGGGGGAGAGAGAGACACGGGGTGAGAGAGACACGGGGAGAGAGAGACGGGGGGAGAGAGAGACACGGGGAGAGAGAGACACGGGGAGAGAGAGACGCGGGGAGAGAGAGACGCGGGGAGAGAGAGACACGGGGAGAGAGAGAGAGACGCGGGGAGAGAGAGACGCGGGGTGAGAGAGAGACGGGGGGAGAGAGACACGGGGTGAGAGAGACACGGGGAGAGAGAGACGGGGGGAGAGAGAGACACGGGGAGAGAGAGACACGGGGAGAGAGAGAGAGACGCGGGGAGAGAGAGACGCGGGGTGAGAGAGAGACGGGGGGAGAGAGAGACACGGGGTGAGAGAGACACGGGGAGAGAGAGACGGGGGGAGAGAGAGACACGGGGAGAGAGAGACACGGGGAGAGAGAGACACGGGGAGAGAGAGAGACACGGGGAGAGAGAGACACGGGGAGAGAGAGACGCGGGAGAGAGAGACACGGGGAGAGAGAGAGATACACGGGGAGAGAGAGAGAGACGCGGGGAGAGAGAGACGCGGGGAGAGAGAGACACGGGGTGAGAGAGAGACACGGGATGAGAGAGAGACACGGGGTGAGAGAAACAGACACGGGGTGAGAGAGACACAGAGAAAGAGAGAGAGACACGGGGTGAGAGAGACACGGGCTGAGAGAGACAGAGACACGGGGAGAGACACGGGGTGAGAGAGAGAGATACGGAGAAAGAGAGAGAGACACGGGGAGAGAGACACGGGGAGAGAGACACGGGGTGAGAGAGACACGGGGTGAGAGAGAGACACGGGGAGAGAGAGACACGGGGTGAGAGACACGGGGAGAGAGACGCGGGGTGAGAGAGACACGGGGTGAGAGAGACACGGGGTGAGAGAGAGACACGGGAGAGAGAGAGACACGGGGAGAGAGAGACACGGGGTGAGAGGCACGGGGAGAGAGACGCGGGGTGAGAGAGAGACACGGGGAGAGAGAGACGGGGGGAGAGAGAGACACACGGGGAGAGAGAGACGGGGGGAGAGAGAGACACGGGGAGAGAGAGAGATACACGGGGAGAGAGAGAGAGACGCGGGGAGAGAGAGACGCGGGGAGAGAGAGACGCGGGGTGAGAGAGAGACACGGGGTGAGAGAGAGACACGGGGTGAGAGAGAGACACGGGGTGAGAGAGAGACACGGGGTGAGAGAAACAGACACGGGGTGAGAGAGACACAGAGAAAGAGAGAGAGACACGGGGTGAGAGAGACACGGGCTGAGAGAGACAGAGACACGGGGAGAGACACGGGGTGAGAGAGAGAGATACGGAGAAAGAGAGAGAGACACGGGGAGAGAGACACGGGGTGAGAGAGACACGGGGTGAGAGAGAGACACGGGGAGAGAGAGACACGGGGAGAGAGAGAGACACGGGGAGAGAGAGACACGGGGTGAGAGAGACACGGGGTGAGAGACGCGGGGTGAGAGAGAGACACGGGGAGAGAGAGAGAGAGACACGGGGAGAGAGAGACACGGGGTGAGAGACGCGGGGTGAGAGAGACACGGGGAGAGAGACACGGGGTGAGAGAGACACGGGGTGAGAGACACGGGGAGAGAGACGCGGGGTGAGAGAGACACAGGGTGAGAGAGACACGGGGTGAGAGAGAGACACGGGGAGAGAGTGACACGGGGTGAGAGAGACACGGGGAGAGAGAGAGACACGGGGAGAGAGAGACACGGGGTGAGAGACACGGGGAGAGAGACGCGGGGTGAGAGAGACACGGGGAGAGAGACACGGGGTGAGAGAGACACGGGGTGAGAGAGAGACACGGGGAGAGAGACACGGGGTGAGAGAGAGACACGGGGAGAGAGAGACACGGGGTGAGAGACACGGGGAGAGAGACGCGGGGTGAGAGAGACACGGGGTGAGAGAGACACGGGGTGAGAGAGACACGGGGAGAGAGAGAGACACGGGGAGAGAGAGAGACACGGGGAGAGAGAGAGACACGGGGAGAGAGAGAGACACGGGGAGAGAGAGAGACACGGGGAGAGAGAGACACACACGAGAGAGAGACACGGGGAGAGAGAGAGACACGGGGAGAGGGAGAGACAAACTGGGAGAGGGAGAGAGAGACACGGGGTGAGAGAGACAGACACGGGGTGAGAGAGAGACACGGGGAGAGAGAGAGACACGGGGAGAGAGAGAGACACGGGGAGAGAGAGAGACACGGGGAGAGAGAGAGACACGGGGAGAGAGAGACACACACGAGAGAGAGACACGGGGAGAGAGAGAGACACGGGGAGAGGGAGAGACAAACTGGGAGAGGGAGAGAGAGACACGGGGTGAGAGAGAGACACGGGTAGAGGGAGAGATACAGGGTGAGAGTCACGTGGATGAGAGAGGCACGTGGGGTGACAGAGCGATAGACAGACCCTCACCTTGCATCTCTCCAGGTCTTTCCTGATTGCTTCTTCAGACGCTCGATGAGTGACGGGGTGTCTATCCGCACTGTCCACCAGTCCCTGAGACACAGACACGCACGGAGAAGGCTCTCACTAAAGTTGCGAGACTGACCTCATTGTCTCAATCTATCCCAATCTCCCTCACGTATCTCCCGCTATCTCCCCCTCACTATCTCTCTCTCTCTCTCCCTCACTATCTCTCTCTCCCTCACCCTCTCTCTCTCCCCTCACTATCTCTCTCCCCTTCACTATCTCTTCTCCTCACTATCTCTCTCACTATCTCTCTATCTCTCTCTCCTCCATCTCTCTCTCCCCCTCATCTATCTCCTATCTCTCTTCCCCCTCACTATCTCCCCTCACTATCTCCCCCTCACTATCTCTCTCTCCCCCTCACTATCTCTCTCTCCCCTCACCATCTCTCCCCCTCACTATCTCTCTCTCTCCTTCACTATCTCCCCCTCACTATTTCTCTCCCTCACTATCTCCCCCTCACTATCTCTCTCCCTCACTATCTCTCTCTCCCTCACTATCTCTCTCACTATCTCTCTCTCTCTCTCTCTCTCTCCCCCTCACTATCTCACTATCTCCCCCTCACTATCTCTCTCCCTCACTATCTCCCCCTCACTATCTCTCTCCCTCACTATCTCTCTCTCTCCCCCTCACTATCTCTCTCTTTCCCTCACTATCTCTCTCACTATCTCTCCCTCACTATCTCTCTCACTATCTCTCTCTCCCTCACTATCTCTCTCTCCCTCACTATCTCTCTCTCACAATCTCTCTCTCTCCCTCACTATCTCTCTCTCTCTCCCTCTCTCTCACTATCTCTCTCTCTCACAATCTCTCCCTCACTATCTCTCTCTCTCCCTCTCTCTCACTATCTCTCTCTCTCTCACTATTTCTCTCTCTCCCTCTCACTATCTCTCACTATCTCTCTCTCTCTCTCCCTATCTCCCTCTCTCCCTCTCCCTCTCTCCCTCTCACTATCTCTCTCTATCTCTCTTTCTCTCACTATCTCTCTCACTATCTCTCTCTCTCCCCCTATCTCTCTCTCTCCCCCTATCTCTCTCCCTCTCACCCTCACTATCTCTCTCTCTCTCCGTCTCTCACTATCTCTCCCTCACTATCTCTCCCTCACTATCTCTCTCCCCCCCTCTCTCTCACTATCTCTCCCTCACTATCTCTCTCCCCCCACTATCTCTCTCTCTCACTATCTCTCTCCCCCCTCCACCACCCCCACCCCTTCTCACCTGTCAGCGTCTCCACGTTCTCCACCCACTGATTCCGCATCGTCTCCAGGTGCTCCTCTGCCGCCTGATTCCCCGGATTCTTCAAAACGATCTTGGCTGCCGACACCACCTGGGCCAATCAGAGAGCAGAGATCGCTGCTGACACCACCTGGGCCAATCAGAGAGCAGAGATCGCTAGAGCACAACACACGGGCCAATCAGAGAGCAGAGATCGCTAGAGAAACGACACACGGGCCAATCAGAGAGCAGAGATCGCTAGAGCAACGACACCCGGGCCAATCAGAGAGCAGAGATCGCTAGAGAAACGACACACCGGGCCAATCAGAGAGCAGAGATCGCTAGAGCACAACACACGAGCCAATCAGAGAGCAGAGATCGCTAGAGCAACAACACACGGGCCAATCAGAGAGCAGAGGTCGCTAGCAACACCTGAACCAATCAGAGAGCAGAGATCGCTAGCAACGACACACGGGCCAATCAGAGAGCAGAGATCGCTAGAGCAACAACACACGGGCCAATCAGAGAGCAGAGATCGCCAGAGCAACAACACACGGGCCAATCAGAGAGCAGAGATCGCTAGGGCAAAACACACGGGCCAATCAGAGAGCAGAGATCGCTAGAGCAACGACACATGGGCCAATCAGAGAGCAGAGATCGCTAGAGCAACAACACACGGGCCAATCAGAGAGCAGAGATCGCCAGAGCAACAACACACGGGCCAATCAGAGATCGCTAGAGCAACGACACACGGGCCAATCAGAGAGCAGAGATCGCTAGCAACACCTGAACCAATCAGAGAGCAGAGATCGCTAGAGCAACGACACCCGGGCCAATCAGAGAGCAGAGATCGCTAGAGCAAACGACACACGGGCCAATCACAGAGCAGAGATCGCTAGCAACAACACGCGGGCCAATCAGAGAGCAGAGATCGCTAGCAACACCTGAACCAATCAGAGAGCAGAGATCGCTAATGCAACAACAACACACGGGCCAATCGGAGAGCAGAGATTGCTAGAGCACGACACATGGGCCAATCAGAGAGCAGAGATCCCTAGAGCAACAACACACGGGCCAATCGGAGAGCAGAGATCGCTAGCAACAACACACGGGCATATCAGCGAGCAGAGATCCCTAGAGCAACAACACCTGAACCAATCAGAGAGCAGAGAATCGCTAGAGCAACGACACCCGGGCCAATCAGAGAGCAGAGATTGCCAGCACAGCAACGACACACGGGCCAATCAGAGAGCAGAGATCGCCAGGGCAACAACACCCGGGCCAATCAGAGAGCAGAGATCACCAGCACAGCAACGACACCCGAACCAATCACAGAGCAGAGACCGCCAGCACAGCAACGACACCCGAACCAATCACAGAGCAGAGACCGCCAGCACAGCAACGACAACCCGAACCAATCACAGAGCAGAGACCGCCAGGGCAACAGCCGTGACCGCGGAAACGGCGGCGACGTCGCCGTAACCGCGGCGACGTCGCCGTGGCTACATCGCCGTGGCTACGTCGCCGTGGCTACGTCGCCGTGGCTACGTCGCCGTGGCTACGTCGCCGTGGCTACGGCGCCGTGGCTACGTCGCCGTGGCTACGTCGCCGTAACCGCGGCGACGTTGCCGTGGCTACGTCGCCGTGGCTACGTCGCCGTGACCGTGGCTACGTCGCCGTGGCTACGTCGCCGTGACCGCGGCGACCTGCGGGGTGAGCTCGCGGGCGGCCCGCACGGCGCCCGTGATGGCCTCGACGGAGGCGGCGTTCAGGGCCCCGACGGAGGCCGCCTTCTCGGCCGTGGACGCCAGGCGGCCGGCGTGGCGCTCAAACGCAGCGGCACGCTCGGCAAACACCTGGGGAGAGACGCAGACGCAGACAGACAGACAGATAGACACACACAGAGATAGACACACAGAGATAGACACACACACAGACAGACACGGAGATAGACACACACAGAGATAGACACGGAGATAGACACACAGAGATAGACACACACAGAGATAGACACACACAGAGATAGACACGGAGATAGACTCACAGAGATAGACACACAGATAGACACACACAGAGATAGACACACACACAGATATAGACACACACAGAGATAGACACACACAGAGATAGACACAGAGATATAGACACAGACAGATACACACAGAGATAGACACACACACACAGAGATAGACACACACACACAGAGATAGACACACGGATATAGACACACATACACAGAGATAGACACACACTCAGAGATAGACACACACTCAGAGATAGACACACACTCAGAGATAGACACACACACAGACAGACACACTCAGAGATAGACACATTCAGAGATAGACACACTCAGAGATAGACACACTCAGAGATAGACACACACACATGAGACAGACACACTCAGAGATAGACACACTCAGAGATAGACACACACACAGAGACAGACACACACAGATAGACACACAGAGATCACAGAGACAGACACACACAGATAGACACACAGAGATAGACACAGATATAGACACACACAGATATAGACACACACAGAGATAGACACACACAGAGATAGACACACACAGAGATAGACACACACACAGACACAAACAGATAGACACACAGACACACACAGATAGACAGAGATATACACACAGACACACACAGATAGACACACAGACACACAGATAGAGATAGACACATACACAGATAGAGACACAGAGATACACACACAGATAGAGATAGACACATACACAGATAGAGACACAGAGATACATAGACACACTCACACGCTCCGCAAACACACGGAGAGTGAGTGAGCGAGTGGGTGAGTGGTGACCAAGTGAATGAGCGATCGAGCGTGTGGTGAAAGAGCGGTGAGCGAGGGAGCGGGTAGGTGAGCGAGTGAGTGAGCGCGCGAGGGGTGAGTGGGTGAGCAAGCGACTGAGTGGTGAGCGAGTGGGTGAGCGAGCGGGCGGGCAGGCGGGCAAGCGGGCGGGTGAGTGAGTGAGTGATTGAGTGAGCGAGTGAGCGAGCGATTGAGTGAGCGAGTGGGTGGGTAGATGAGTGAGTGGGTGAAGTGAGTGGTGAGTGAGTGGTGAGTGAGTGGTGAGTGAGTGGTGAGTGAGTGGTGAGTGAGTGAGTGAGTGGTGAGTGGTGAGTGAGTGGTGAGTGAGTGGTGAGTACCCGGTCTCGGTTGGGAGTGTTGACTGGGGCCATCGCGGCCACGGTGAGGAGCTTGATGGGGGTGGTGGTGTCGCTGAAGATGTCACAAACTTCACGAGTCACCACATCCTGCATACGAGCCTTCAACTCCTACACACAGAGACACAGAGACACACACAGAGACACAGAGACACACACAGAGACACACACAGAGACACACACAGACACTCACACAGAGACACACACAGAGACACACACAGAGACACTCACGGTGCAGTGTTGAGTCTATGGTGCGGTGTTGAGTCTATGGTGCAGTGTTGAGTCTATGGTGCAGTGTTGAGTCTATGGTGCAGTGTTGAGTATATGGTGCAGTGCTGAGTCTATGGTGCAGTATTGAGTCTATGGTGCAGTGCTGAGTCTATGGTGCAGTGTTGAGTCTATGGTGCAGTGTTGAGTATATGGTGCAGTGTTGAGTCTATGGTGCAGTGTTGAGTCTATGGTGCAGTGTTGAGTCTATGGTGCAGTGCTGAGTCTATGGTGCAGTGTTGAGTCTATGGTGCAGTGTTGAGTATATGGTGCAGTGTTGAGTCTATGGTGTAGTGTTGAGTCTATGGTGCAGTGTTGAGTCTATGGTGCAGTGCTGAGTCTATGGTGCAGTGTTGAGTCTATGGTGCAGTGCTGAGTCTATGGTGCAGTGTTGAGTCTATGGTGCAGTGTTGAGTCTATGGTCAGTGTTGAGTCTATGGTGCAGTGTTGAGTCGATGGGCAGTGTTGAGTCTATGGTGCAGTGTTGAGTCTATGGGCAGTGTTGAGTCTATGGGCAGTGTTGAGACTATGGTGCAGTGTTGAATCTATGGTGCAGTGTTGAGTCTATGGTGCAGTGGTGAGTCTATAGTGCTAGTGTATAGTGTAGTGTGCTAGTGTATAGTCTAGAGTGGTAGTGTGTAGTGTGAGTGTATAGTGTATAGTGCTAGTGTATAGTGCTAGTGTATAGTGTATAGTGCTAGTGTATAGTGTATAGTGCTAGTGTATAGTGTGTAGTGGTAGTGTATAGTGGTAGTGTGTAGTGTATAGTGTATAGTGCTAGTGTATAATGTGTAGTGGTAGTGTATAGTGTGTAGTGGTAGTGTATAGTGGTAGTGTATAGTGCTAGTGTATAGTGTGTAGTGGTAGTGTGTAGTGTATAGTGTATAGTGCGAGTGTATAGTGTATAGTGCTAGTGTATAGTGTGTAGAGGTAGTGTATAGTGTGTAGTGGTAGTGTATAGTGTGTAGTGGTAGTGTATAGTGGTAGTGTAGTGTGTAGTGGTAGTGTAGTGTGTAGTGGTAGTGTATAGTGTAGTGTATAGTGTGTAGTGTATAGTGGTAGTGTATAGTGTGTAGTGGTAGTGTATAGTGTGTAGTGTATAGTGTATAGTGCTAGTGTACAGTGTGTAGTGTATAGTGTGTAGTGGTAGTGTATAGTGTGTAGTGTATAGTGTGTAGTGTATAGTGTGTAGTGGTAGTGTATAGTGCTAGTGTATAGTGCTAGTGTGTAGTGCTAGTGTATAATGTGTAGTGCTAGTGTATAGTGTATAGTGGTAGTGTGTAGTGTATAGTGTATAGTGCTAGTGTATAGTGTTAGTGTATAGTGTGTAGTGGTAGTGTATAGTGTGTAGTGTATAGTGTGTAGTGGTAGTGTATAGTGTGTAGTGGTAGTGTATAGTGTGTAGTGGTAGTGTAGTGTGTAGTGGTAGTGTATAGTGTGTAGAGTATAGTGTGTAGTGGTAGTGTATAGTGTGTAGTGGTAGTGTATAGTGTGTAGTGGTAGTGTATAGTGTGTAGTGGTAGTGTATAGTGTGTAGTGTATAGTGTGTAGTGTATAGTGTGTAGTGGTAGTGTATAGTGTGTAGTGTATAGTGTGTAGTGGTAGTGTATAGTGTGTAGTGGTAGTGTATAGTGTGTAGTGTATAGTGTGTAGTGGTAGTGTATAGTGTGTAGTGGTAGTGTATAGTGTGTAGTGGTAGTGTATAGTGTGTAGTGGTAGTGTATAGTGTGTAGTGGTAGTGTATAGTGTGTAGTGTATAGTGTGTAGTGTATAGTGTGTAGTGGTAGTGTATAGTGTGTAGTGGTAGTGTATAGTGTGTAGTGGTAGTGTATAGTGGTAGTGTATAGTGTGTAGTGGTAGTGTATAGTGTGTAGTGTATAGTGGTAGTGTATAGTGCTAGTGTATAGTGCTAGTGTGTATTGGTAGTGTGTATTGGTAGTGTGTAGTGGTAGGGTGTAGTGGTAGTGTATAGTGTATAGTGCTAGTGTGTAGTGTATAGTGTAAAAGTGCTAGTGTATAGTGTGTAATGCTAGTGTGAGTGTTTAGTGTGAGTGTGTAGTGGATGTATGTAGTGTATAGTGTATAGTGCTAGTGTATAGTGCTAGTGTATAGTGCTAGTGTGTATTGGTAGTGTGTAGTGGTAGTGTGTAGTGGTAGGGTGTAGTGGTAGTGTGTAGTGCTAGTGTGTAGTGCTAGTGTATAGTGCTAGTGTATAGTGTGTAGTGGTAGTGTGTAGTGTATAGTGGTAGTGTGTAGTGTATAGTGTGTAGTGTATAGTGCTAGTGTATAGTGTGTAGTGGTAGTGTATAGTGTGTAGTGTATAGTGTGTAGTGGTAGTGTATAGTGTGTAGTGGTAGTGTAGTGGTAGTGTATAGTGTGTAGTGTATAGTGTGTAGTGTATAGTGTGTAGTGTATAGTGTGTAGTGGTAGTGTATAGTGTGTAGTGGTAGTGTATAGTGTGTAGTGGTAGTGTATAGTGTGTAGTGGTAGTGTATAGTGTGTAGTGGTAGTGTATAGTGTTTAGTGTATAGTGTGTAGTGTATAGTGTGTAGTGGTAGTGTATAGTGTGTAGTGGTAGTGTGTAGTGGTAGTGTGTAGTGGTAGTGTAGTGTGTAGTGGTAGTGTATAGTGTGTAGTGGTAGTGTATAGTGTGTAGTGGTAGTGTATAGTGTGTAGTGGTAGTGTATAGTGTGTAGTGGTAGTGTATAGTGTTTAGTGTATAGTGTGTAGTGTATAGTGTGTAGTGGTAGTGTATAGTGTGTAGTGGTAGTGTGTAGTGGTAGTGTGTAGTGGTAGTGTAGTGTGTAGTGGTAGTGTATAGTGTGTAGTGGTAGTGTGTAGTGTATAGTGTGTAGTGTATAGTGCTAGTGTATAGTGTGTAGTGGTAGTGTATAGTGTGTAGTGTATAGTGTGTAGTGGTAGTGTATAGTGTGTAGTGGTAGTGTATAGTGTGTAGTGTATAGTGCTAGTGTATAGTGTGTAGTGGTAGTGTATAGTGTGTAGTGTATAGTGTGTAGTGGTAGTGTATAGTGTGTAGTGGTAGTGTATAGTGTGTAGTGTATAGTGTGTAGTGTATAGTGTGTAGTGTATAGTGTGTAGTGGTAGTGTAGTGTGTAGTGGTAGTGTATAGTGTTTAGTGTATAGTGTGTAGTGTATAGTGTGTAGTGTAATAGTGCTAGTGTATAGTGTGTAGTGCTAGTGTGAGTGTTTAGTGTGAGTGTGTAGTGGATGTATGTAGTGTATAGTGTATAGTGCTAGTGTATAGTGTGTAGTGGTAGTGTTTAGTGTATAGTGCTAGTGTATAGTGTGTAGTGGTAGTGTGTAGTGGTAGTGTGTAGTAGTAGTGTGTAGTGTATATTGTATAGTGTATAGTGGTAGTGTATAGTGCTAGTGTGTAGTGCTAGTGTGTAGTGCTAGTGTATAGTGGTAGTGTGTAGTGCTAGTGTGATTGTGTAGTGTAGTATGTAGTGTATAGTGCTAGTGTATAGTGTAGTGTATAATGTAGTGTATAGTGTAGTGTATAGTGTGTAGTGTATAGTGTAGTGTATAGTGTAGTGTATAGTGTAGTGTATAGTGGTAGTGTATAGTGGTAGTGTGTAGTGTATAGTGCTAGTGTGTAGTGTATAGTGTAGTGTATAGTGTAGTGCATAGTGTGAGTGTGTAGTGTATAGTGCTAGTGTGTAGTGTATAGTGTAGTGTATAGTGTGTAGTGTATAGTGTAGTGGTAGTGTATAGTGTAGTGTATAGTGTAGTGCATAGTGTAGCGTATAGTGTAGTGTATAGTGTAGTGTATAGTGTGTAGTGGTAGTGTGTAGTGTATAGTGTGTAGTGGTAGTGTGTAGTGTATAGTGTGCAGTGTATAGTGCTAGTGTGTAGTGTATAGTGCTAGTGTGTAGTGTATAGTGGTAGTGTGTAGTGTATAGTGTAGTGTGTAGTGTAGTGTATAGTGTGTAGTGTATAGTGTGTAGTGTATAGTGCTAGTGTATAGTGTAGTGTATAGTGTAGTGTATAGTGTGTAGTGTATAGTGTAGTGTATAGTGTAGTGTATAGTGTGTAGTGTATAGTGTGTAGTGTATAGTGTGTAGTGTATAGTGTAGTGTATAGTGTAGTGTATAGTGTGTAGTGTATAGTGTGTAGTGTATAGTATAGTGTATAGTGTAGCGTATAGTGTAGCGTGTAGTGTAGCGTATAGTGTAGCGTATAGTGTAGTGTATAGTGTAGTGTATAGTGTGTAGTGTATAGTGTGTAGTGTATAGTGTAGTGTATAGTGTGTAGTGTATAGTGTGTAGTGTATAGTGTGTAGTGTATAGTGTAGTGTATAGTGTGTAGTGTATAGTGTGCAGTGTATAGTGTAGTGTATAGTGTAGTGTATAGTGTGTAGTGTATAGTGTGTAGTGTATAGTGTGTAGTGTATAGTGTGTAGTGTATAGTGTGTAGTGTATAGTATAGTGTGTAGTGTATGGTGTAGTGTATAGTGTAGTGTATAGTGTAGTGTATAGTGTAGTGTGAGTGCTAGTGTATAGTGTAGTGTATAGTGTAGTGTATAGTGTAGTGTATACTGTGTAATGTATAGTGTAGTGTATAGTGTAGTGTATAGTGTAGTGTGTAGTGTAGTGTATAGTGTAGTGTATAGTGTAGTGTATAGTGTAGTGTATAGTGTAGTGTATAGTGTGTAGTGTATAGTGTAGTGTATAGTGTAGTGTATAGTGTAGTGTATAGTGTGTAGTGTATAGTGTAGTGTATAGTGTAGTGTATAGTGTAGTGTATAGTGTAGTGTATAGTGTGTAGTGTATAGTGTAGTGTATAGTGTAGTGTGTAGTGTAGTGTGTAGTGTAGTGTGTAGTGTAGTGTATAGTGTGTAGTGTATAGTGTAGTGTATAGTGTAGTGCATAGTGTAGTGTATAGTGTGTAGTGTAGTGTGTAGTGTATAGTGTGTAGTGTATAGTGTAGTGTATAGTGTAGTGTATAGTTTATAGTAGTGTATAGTGTAGTGTATAGTGTAGTGTATAGTAGTGTATAGTGTAGTGTATAGTGTAGTGTATAGTGTAGTGTATAGTGTAGTGTATAGTGTAGTGTGTAGTGTAGTGTATAGTGTAGTGTATAGTGTGTAGTGTGAGTGCTAGTGTATAGTGTAGTGTATAGTGTAGTGTATAGTGTGTAGTGTATAGTGTAGTGTATAGTGCGTAGTGTATAGTGTGTAGTGGTAGTGTATAGTGTAGTGTATAGTGCGTAGTGTATAGTGTGTAGTGTATAGTGTGTAGTGGTAGTGTATAGTGTGTAGTGGTAGTGTATAGTGTGGTGTATAGTGTGTAGTGTATAGTGTAGTGTATAGTAGTGTATAGTGTAGTGTATAGTGTGTAGTGTAGTGTATAGTGTATAGTGTAGTGTATAGTGTATAGTGTGTAGTGTAGTGTATAGTGTAGTGTATAGTGTAGTGTATAGTGTATAGTGTAGTGTATAGTGTAGTGTATAGTGTAGTGTATAGTGTAGTGTATAGTGTAGTGTATAGTGTAGTGTAGTGTATAGTGTGTAGGCACGCCGCCCGCCCCACCGTCAGCGCTTGCTGCAGCGAGGCGGCCAGGGCCCTAGCGTGGGCCGTGCCGCCCTCGCCCGAGGCCACGGCCCCGCTCAGCTGGGCCGCCAGGGCCTGAGCACGGTCGCAGGCGGCCAGGAGGGCGGCTCGCTCGGGGACGCTCAGCGACGAGGCCAGTCGGCGGCCCTCCGCCACCAGGGCCTCGATCGCCGCCTGGCCTACACACGCAAGGCGGGTTTGAGGGGAAGGCATCGTCAGTCAATGACTCACTGACTGACTGTGTGACTCACTGACTGACCGACTGTGTGAGTGACTCACTGACTGACTGACTCACTGACTGAGTGACTCACTGACTGACTGAGTGACTCACTGACTGACTGACCGACTGAGTGAGTGACTCACTGACTAACTGAGTGACTGACTGACTGACCCAGCTGGTGCTCCTCGTTCCCTGGGTCCTGTAGCCAACGCAGTGCCTGCTCCACTTTGCCTGACTGAGTGACTCACTGAGTGACTCACTGACTGAGTGACTCACTGACTGAGTGACTCACTGACTGAGTGACTCACTGACTGAGTGAGTGACTCACTGACTGAGTGACTCACTGACTGAGTGACTCACTGACTGACTGAGTGACTCACTGACTGACTGACTCACTGACTGACTGTGTGACTCACTGACTGAGTGACTCACTTACCGACTGTGTGACTCACTGACTGACTGAGTGACTCACTGACTGACTGACTCACTGACCGACTGACTGAGTGACTCACTGACTGACTGACCGAGTGAGTGAGTGACTCACTGACTGACTGAGAGACTCACTGACTGACTGAGTGACTCACTGACTGACTGACTCACTGAGTGACTCACCGACTCACTGACTGACTGAGTAAGTGACTCACTGATGACTGACTGAGTGACTCACTGACTGAGTGACTCACTGAGTGACTCACTGACTGACTGAGTGACTCACTGGCCGACTGAGTGACTGACTAAGTGACTGAGTGACTCACTGACTGAGTGACTCACTAACTGGTGACTGACTAAGTGACTGAGTGACTCAATGACTGAGTGACTCACTAACTGGGTGACCGACTGAGTGACTGACTGACTAAGTGACCGACTGACTGAGTGACTGACTAAGTGACTGAATGACTGACCTGACCCAGCTGGTGCTCCTCGGTGCCTGGGTCCTGCAGCCATCGGAGTGCCTGCTCCACTTTGCCTGACTGAGTGACTCACTGACTGAGTGACTGACTCACTGACTGACTGACTCACTGGCTGACTAAGTGACTCACTGACTGACTGACTCACTGACTGACTGACTCACTAAGTGACTGACTGAGTCACTGAGTGACTAAGTGACTCACTAAGTGACTCACTGACTGAGTGACTCACTGACTGAGTGACTGACTGAGTGACTCACTGACTGAGTGACTGACTAAGTGACTGACTGACTGAGTGACTAAGTGACTGACTGACTGACCCAGCTGGTGCTCCTCGCTCCCTGGGTCCTGGAGCCAACGGAGTGCCTGCTCCACTTTGCCTGACTAAGTGACTCACTGACTGAGTGACTAAGTGACTCACTAAGTGACTCACTGACTGACTGACTCACTAACTGAGTGACTGAGTGACTCACTGACTGACTGAGTGACTCACTGACTGACTGAGTGACTCACTGAGTGACCTAAGTTACTCACTAAGTGACTCACTGACTGAGTGACTCACTGACTGACTGAGTGACTCACTGACTGACTGAGTGACTGACTGAGTGACTCACTGACTGAGTGACTAAGTGACTGACTAAGTGACTGACTGACTGAGTGGCTCACTGACTAAGTGACTGAATGACTAAGTGACTGACTGACTGAGTGACTCACTGACTGAGTGACTCACTGACTGAGTGACTGGCTAAGTGACTGACTAACTGACTGACTGAGTGACTGACTAAGTGACTGACTGACTGACCCAGCTGGTGCTCCTTGCTCCCTGGGTCCTGGAGCCAACGGAGTGCCTGCTCCACTTTGCCTGACTGAGTGACTCACTGAGTGAGTGACTCACTGACTGACTGAATGAGTGACTGACTGAATGAGTGACTCACGGACTGAGTGACTCACTGACTGAGTGACTCACTGACTAAGTGACTGACTGACTGACCCAGCTGGTGCTCCTCGCTCCCTGGGTCCGGGAGCCAACGCAGTGCCTGCTCCACTTTGCCTGCCTGAGCGACTCACTGACTGACTCACTGACTGAGTGACTCACTGACTAAGTGACTGAGTGACTCACTGACTGAGTGACTGAGTGACTCACTGACTGAGTGACTCACTGACTAAGTGACTGACTAAGTGACTGAGTGACTAAGTGACTGACCCAGCTGGTGCTCCTCGCTCCCTGGTTCCTGGAGCCAATGGAGTGCCTGCTCCACCTTGTCTGACTGACTCACTGACTGACTCACTGAGTGACTCACTGACTGACTAAGTGACTAAGTGACTGACTGACTGACCCAGCTGGTGCTCCTCGCTCCCTGGGTCCTGGAGCCAACGCAGTGCCTGCTCCACTTTGCCTGCCTGAGTGACTCACTGACTGAGTGACTCACTGACTGAGTGACTCACCGACTCACTGACTGAGTGACTCACTGACTGAGTGACTCACTGACTGAGTGACTCACTGACTGAGTGACTCACTGACTCACTGACTAAGTGACTCACTGACTCACTGACTGAGTGACTCACTGACTGAGTGACTCACTGACTGAGTGACTAACTGACTCACTGATTGACTCACTGACTGACTAAGTGACTGACTGACTGACTGACCCAGCTGGTGCTCCTCGCTCCCTGGGTCCTGGAGCCAACGCAGTGCCTGCTCTACTTTGCCTGACTGAGTGACTCACTGACTGAGTGACTCACTGACTGACTAAGTGACTCACTGAGTGACTAAGTGACTGAGTGACTCACTGACTGAGTGACTCACTGAGTGACTGAGTGACTCACTAAGTGACTCACTGACTGAGTGACTCACTGACTGAGTGACTGACTGAGTGACTCACTAAGTGACTCACTGACTGAGTGACTCACTGACTCACTGACTGAGTGACTCACTGAGTGACTGACTGACTGACTGACCCAGCTGGTGCTCCTCGCTCGCTGGGTCCGGGAGCCAACGCAGTGCCTGCTCCACTTTGCCTGACTGAGTGACTCACTGACTGAGTGACTCACTGAGTGACTCAACTGAGTGACTCACTGACTGAGTGACTCACTGACTGAGTGACTCACTGAGTGACTCACTGACTGACTCACTGACTGACTGAGTGACTCACTGACTGACTAAGTGACTCACTGAGTGACTAAGTGACTGAGTGACTCACTGACTGAGTGACTCACTGAGTGACTGAGTGACTCACTGACTGAGTGACTGAGTGACTCACTGACTGAGTGACTCCCTGACTGAGTGACCCACTGACTGACTGACTCACTGACTCACTGACTGACTGAGTGACTCACTGAGTGACTCACTGAGTGACTCACTGAGTGACTCACTGACTGAGTGACTGACTGAGTGACTGACTAAGTGACTGACCCCAGCTGGTGCTCCTCGCTCGCTGGGTCCTGGAGCCAACGCAGTGCCTGCTCCACTTTGCCTGACTGAGTGACTCACTGACTGAGTGACTCACTGACTGAGTGACTCACTAAGTGACTCACTGACTGACTGAGTGACTCACTAAGTGACTCACTGACTGACTGAGTGACTCACTGACTGACTCACTGACTGAGTGACTCACTGACTGAGTGACTCAATGACTGAGTGACTCACTGACTGAGTAACTCACTGACTTACTGAGTGACTCACTGACTGACTGAGTGACTCACTGACTGACTCACTGACTGACTCACTGACTGAGTGACTAACTAAGTGACTGACTAAGTGACTGACCCAGCTGGTGCTCCTCGCTCGCTGGGTCCTGGAGCCAACGCAGTGCCTGCTCCACTTTGTCTGACTGAGTGACTCACTGACTGACTGACTGAGTGACTCACTGACTGAGTGACTCACTGACTGAGTGACTCACTGACTAAGTGACTCACTGACTGAGTGAGTGACTGAGTGACTCACTGACTGAGTGACTCACTGACTGAGTGACTGACTGACTCACTGACTGACTCACTGACTGACTGACTCACTGACTGACTCACTGACTCACTGACTGACTCACTGACTGACTGACTAAGTGACTGACTAAGTGACTGACCCAGCTGGTGCTCCTCGCTCGCTGGGTCCGGGAGCCAACGCAGTGCCTGCTCCACTTTGCCTGCCTGAGCGACTCACTGACTGAGTGACTCACTGACTGACTCACTGACTGAGTGACTCACTGACTAAGTGACTGAGTGACTCACTGACTGAGTGACTGAGTGACTCACTGACTGAGTGACTCACTGACTAAGTGACTGACTAAGTGACTGAGTGACTGACTGACTGACCCAGCTGGTGCTCCTCGCTCCCTGGTTCCTGGAGCCAATGGAGTGCCTGCTCCACCTTGTCTGACTGACTCACTGACTGACTCACTGAGTGACTGACTGACTAAGTGACTAAGTGACTGACTGACTGACCCAGCTGGTGCTCCTCGCTCCCTGGGTCCAGGAGCCAACGCAGTGCCTGCTCCACTTTGCCTGCCTGAGTGACTCACTGACTGACTGACTCACTGACTGACTGACTCACTGACTGAGTGACTCACTGACTGAGTGACTCACTGACTGAGTGACTCACTGACTCACTGACTGAGTGACTCACTGACTGAGTGACTCACTGACTGAGTGACTCACTGACTGAGTGACTCACTGACTCACTGACTGAGTGACTCACTGACTGAGTGACTCACTGACTGAGTGACTCACTGACTGAGTGACTCACTGACTCACTGACTAAGTGACTCACTGACTCACTGACTGAGTGACTCACTGACTCACTGACTAAGTGACTCACTGACTCACTGACTGAGTGACTCACTGACTGAGTGACTCACTGAGTGACTAACTGACTCACTGATTGACTCACTGACTGACTAAGTGACTAAGTGACTGACCCAGCTGGTGCTCCTCGCTCCCTGGGTCCTGGAGCCAACGCAGTGCCTGCTCCACTTTGCCTGACTGACTCACTGACTGACTCACTGACTGAGTGACTCACTGACTAAGTGACTGACTGACTAAGTGACTCACTGACTGACTCACTGACTGAGTGACTCACTGACTGAGTGACTCACTGACTGACTAAGTGACTCACTGAGTGACTAAGTGACTGAGTGACTCACTGACTGAGTGACTCACTGAGTGACTGAGTGACTCACTAAGTGACTCACTGACTGAGTGACTCACTGACTGAGTGACTGACTGAGTGACTGACTAAGTGACTGACCCAGCTGGTGCTCCTCGCTCGCTGGGTCCTGGAGCCAACGCAGTGCCTGCTCCACTTTGCCTGCCTGAGTGACTCACTGACTGAGTGACTCACTGAGTGACTCACTGACTGAGTGACTGAGTGACTCACTGACTGACTGAGTGACTCACTGAGTGACTAAGTGACTGACTGACCCAGCTGGTGCTCCTCGCTCGCTGGGTCCTGGAGCCAACGCAGTGCCTGCTCCACCTTGTCTGACTGAGTGACTCACTGACTCACTGAGTGACTCACTGACTGAGTGACTCACTGACTGAGTGACTCACTGAGTGACTCACTGACTGAGTGACTCACTGACTGAGTGAGTGACTCACTGACTGAGTGACTCACTGACTGAGTGAGTGACTCACTGACTGAGTGACTCACTGACTGACTGACTGACTAAGTGACTGACCCAGATGGTGCTCCTCGCTCGCTGGGTCCTGGAGCCAACGCAGTGCCTGCTCCACCTTGTCTGACTGAGTGACTCACTGACTGAGTGACTCACTGAGTGACTCACTGACTGAGTGACTCACTGAGTGACTCACTGACTGAGTGACTCACTGACTGAGTGACTCACTGACTGACTAAGTGACTCACTGACTGAGTGACTCACTGACTGAGTGACTCACTGAGTGACTCATTGACTGAGTGACTCACTGACTGAGTGACTCACTGACTGACTAAGTGACTGACCCAGCTGGTGCTCCTCGCTCGCTGGGTCCTGGAGCCAACGCAGTGCCTGCTCCACCTTGTCTGATTGACTCACTGACTGAGTGACTCACTGACTGACTCACTGACTGAGTGACTCACTGACTAAGTGACTGAATGACTCACTGAGTGAGTGACTCACTGACTGAGTGACTCACTGACTGACTGACTGAGTGACTCACTGACTGACTGAGTGACTCACTGACTGAGTGACTCACTCACTGACTAAGTGACTCACTGACTGACTGAGTGACTGACTGACTAAGTGACTGACTGACTGACCCAGCTGGTGCTCCTCGCTCGCTGGGTCCTGGAGCCAACGTAGTGCCTGCTCCACCTTGTCTGACTGAGTCACTCACTGACTGACTGAGTGACTCACTGACTGACTGAGTGACTCACTGACTGACTAAGTGACTGACCCAGCTGGTGCTCCTCGCTCGCT
The DNA here is from genome assembly GCF_048934315.1 of Petromyzon marinus. NCBI lineage: Eukaryota > Metazoa > Chordata > Hyperoartia > Petromyzontiformes > Petromyzontidae > Petromyzon > Petromyzon marinus. The sequence goes on from NW_027423125.1 coordinate 109,656, forward strand.
GGGTCCTGGAGCCAACGCAGTGCCGGCTCCACTTTGTCTGACTGAGTGACTCACTGACTGACTGACTCACTGACTGAGTGACTCACTGACTGACTCACTGACTGACTGACTCACTGACTCACTGACTGACTGACTGACTGAGTGACTCACTGACTGAGTGACTCACTGACTGACTAAGTGACTGACCCAGCTGGTGCTCCTCGCTCGCTGGGTCCTGGAGCCAACGTAGTGCCTGCTCCACTTTGTCTGACTAAGTGACTCACTGACTGACTGAGTGACTCACTGAGTGACTAAGTGACTGACTGACTCACTGACTGACTGAGTGACTCACTGAGTGACTAAGTGACTGACCCAGCTGGTGCTCCTCGCTCGCTGGGTCCTGGAGCCAACGTAGTGCCTGCTCCACCTTGTCTGACTGAGTGACTCACTGACTGAGTGACTCACTGACTGACTGACTGACTCACTGACTGACTGACTGAGTGACTGAGTGACTCACTGACTGAGTGACTCACTGACTGAGTGACTCACTCACTGACTGAGTGACTCACTGACTGAGTGACTCACTGACTGACTGAGTGACTGACTGACTAAGTGACTAAGTGACTAAGTGACTGACCCAGCTGGTGCTCCTCGCTCGCTGGGTCCTGGAGCCAACGTAGTGCCTGCTCCACTTTGTCTGACTGAGTGACTCACTGACTGAGTGAGTGACTCACTGACTGACTCACTGACTGACTAAGTGACTGACTAAGTGACTGACCCAGCTGGTGCTCCTCGCTCGCTGGGTCCTGGAGCCAACGTAGTGCCTGCTCCACCTTGCCTGACTGAGTGACTCACTGAGTGACCGACTGACTGAGTGACTCACTGACTGAGTGACTGAGTGACTCACTGACTGAGTGACTCACTGACTGAGTGACTCACTGACTCACTGACTAAGTGACTGACCCAGCTGGTGCTCCTCGCTCGCTGGGTCCTGGAGCCAACGTAGTGCCTGCTCCACCTTGCCTGACTAAGTGACTCACTGACTGACTGACTCACTGACTGACTGACTCACTGACTGACTGACTGACTAAGTGACTGAGTGACTCACTGACTGAGTGACTCACTGACTGAGTGACTCACTGACTCACTGACTGACTAAGTGACTGAGTGACTCACTGACTGAGTGACTAAGTGACTAAGTGACTGACCCAGCTGGTGCTCCTCGCTCGCTGGGTCCTGGAGCCAACGTAGTGCCTGCTCCACTTTGCCGTCCAGGGTGGGCGCCGCCTTGGGAGGCCGTGAGGCCGCCACGGCCCTGGCTGAGCGCTGCTGCAGCAGCGCCAGGGCGGAGGCCACCTCACGGGCCAGCCCACGGCCCTCCGCACTGTCCCCCTTGCCACTACGGGGGGTGGGGGGGGACACGGGGGGGGGGGGACACGGGGGGGGGAGAGGGTGGGGGGGAGACACGGTGGGGGGGGAGGGTGGGGGGGGAGGGTGGAGGGAGAGGGTGGGGGGAGAGGGTGGGAGTGGGGGGTGAGACACGGTGGGACAAGGTTGACAGTGCGGAGTGAGACACCAAACTAATAACGCCCCTGTGTTTGTGTCTCTCTGTCTCTCTCCCCGTGTCTCTCTCTCTCCCCACGTGTCTCTCTCTCTCCCCACGTGTCTCTCTCTCCCTGTCTCTCTCCCCACGTGTCTCTCTCTCTCCCCACGTGTCTCTCTCTCCCTGTCTCTCTCCCCACGTGTCTCTCTCTCTCCCCACGTGTCTCTCTCTCTCCCCACGTGTCTCTCTCTCTCTCCCCACGTGTCTCTCTCTCTCCCCACGTGTCTCTCTCTCTCTCCCCACGTGTCTCTCTCTCTCCCCACGTGTCTCTCTCTCCCTGTCTCTCTCCCCACGTGTCTCTCTCTCTCCCCACGTGTCTCTCTCTCTCCCCACGTGTCTCTCTCTCTCTCCCCACTTGTCTCTCTCTCTCCCCACGTGTCTCTCTCTCTCTCCCCACGTGTCTCTCTCTCTCCCCACGTGTCTCTCTCTCCCTGTCTCTCTCCCCACGTGTCTCTCTCTCCCTGTATCTCTCCCCACGTGTCTCTCTCTCTCCCCACGTGTCTCTCTCTCCCTGTCTCTCTCCCCACGTGTCTCTCTCTCTCCCCACGTGTCTCTCTCTCTCTCCCACGTGTCTCTCTCTCCCTGTCTCTCTCCCCACGTGTCTCTCTCTCTCCCCACGTGTCTCTCTCTCCCTGTCTCTCTCCCCACGTGTCTCTCTCTCTCCCCACGTGTCTCTCTCTCTCCCCACGTGTCTCTCTCTCTCTCCCCACTTGTCTCTCTCTCTCCCACGTGTCTCTCTCTCTCCCCACGTGTCTCTCTCTCTCTCCCCACGTGTCTCTCTCTCTCCCCACGTGTCTCTCTCTCCCTGTCTCTCTCCCCACGTGTCTCTCTCTCTCCCCACGTGTCTCTCTCTCTCCCCACGTGTCTCTCTCTCTCTCTCCCACTTGTCTCTCTCTCTCCCCACGTGTCTCTCTCTCTCTCCCCACGTGTCTCTCTCTCTCCCCACGTGTCTCTCTCTCTCCCCACGTGTCTCTCTCTCCCTGTCTCTCTCCCCACGTGTCTCTCTCTCCCTGTATCTCTCCCCACGTGTCTCTCTCTCTCCCCACGTGTCTCTCTCTCCCTGTCTCTCTCCCCACGTGTCTCTCTCTCTCCCCACGTGTCTCTCTCTCTCTCCCCACGTGTCTCTCTCTCTCCCCACGTGTCTCTCTCTCTCCCCACGTGTCTCTCTCTCTCCCCACGTGTCTCTCTCTCTCCCCACGTGTCTCTCTCTCCCTGTCTCTCTCCCCACGTGTCTCTCTCTCCCTGTCTCTCTCCCCACGTGTCTCTCTCTCTCCCCACGTGTCTCTCTCTCCCTGTCTCTCTCCCCACGTGTCTCTCTCTCTCCCCACGTGTCTCTCTCTCTCCCCACGTGTCTCTCTCTCTCCCCACGTGTCTCTCTCTCTCCCACGTGTCTCTCTCTCTCCCCAAGTCTCTCTCTCTCTCCCCACTTGTCTCTCTCTCTCCCCACGTGTCTCTCTCTCTCCCCACGTGTCTCTCTCTCTCCCACGTGTCTCTCTCTCTCCCCACGTGTCTCTCTCTCTCTCCCCACTTGTCTCTCTCTCTCCCCACGTGTATCTCTCTCTCCCCACGTGTCTCTCTCTCTCTCCCCACGTGTCTCTCTCTCCCTGTCTCTCTCCCCACGTGTCTCTCTCTCTCTCCCCACGTGTCTCTCTCTCTCCCCACGTGTCTCTCTCTCTCTCCCCACTTGTCTCTCTCTCTCCCCACGTGTCTCTCTCTCTCTCCCCACGTGTCTCTCTCTCTCCCCACGTGTCTCTCTCTCTCCCCACGTGTCTCTCTCTCCCTGTCTCTCTCCCCACGTGTCTCTCTCTCCCTGTATCTCTCCCCACGTGTCTCTCTCTCTCCCCACGTGTCTCTCTCTCCCTGTCTCTCTCCCCACGTGTCTCTCTCTCTCCCCACGTGTCTCTCTCTCTCCCCACGTGTCTCTCTCTCTCTCCCCACTTGTCTCTCTCTCTCCCCACGTGTCTCTCTCTCTCCCCACGTGTCTCTCTCTCTCTCCCCACGTGTCTCTCTCTCTCCCCACGTGTCTCTCTCTCTCCCCACGTGTCTCTCTCTCTCCCCACGTGTCTCTCTCTCTCCCCACGTGTCTCTCTCTCTCTCCCCACTTGTCTCTCTCTCTCCCCACGTGTCTCTCTCTCTCCCCACGTGTCTCTCTCTCTCTCCCCACGTGTCTCTCTCTCTCCCCACGTGTCTCTCTCTCTCCCCACGTGTCTCTCTCTCTCCCCACGTGTCTCTCTCTCTCCCCACGTGTCTCTCTCTCTCCCCACGTGTCTCTCTCTCTCCCCACGTGTCTCTCTCTCTCCCCACGTGTCTCTCTCTCCCTGTCTCTCTCCCCACGTGTCTCTCTCTCCCTGTCTCTCTCCCCACGTGTCTCTCTCTCTCCCCACGTGTCTCTCTCTCCCTGTCTCTCTCCCCACGTGTCTCTCTCTCTCCCCACGTGTCTCTCTCTCTCCCCACGTGTCTCTCTCTCTCCCCACGTGTCTCTCTCTCTCCCACGTGTCTCTCTCTCTCCCCAAGTGTCTCTCTCTCTCTCCCCACTTGTCTCTCTCTCTCCCCACGTGTCTCTCTCTCTCCCCACGTGTCTCTCTCTCTCCCACGTGTCTCTCTCTCTCCCCACGTGTCTCTCTCTCTCTCCCCACTTGTCTCTCTCTCTCCCCACGTGTCTCTCTCTCTCCCCACGTGTCTCTCTCTCTCTCCCCACGTGTCTCTCTCTCTCCCCACGTGTCTCTCTCTCCCTGTCTCTCTCCCCACGTGTCTCTCTCTCTCCCCACGTGTCTCTCTCTCTCCCCACGTGTCTCTCTCTCTCTCCCCACTTGTCTCTCTCTCTCCCCACGTGTCTCTCTCTCTCCCTGTCTCTCTCCCCACGTGTCTCTCTCTCCCTGTATCTCTCCCCACGTGTCTCTCTCTCTCCCCACGTGTCTCTCTCTCCCTGTCTCTCTCCCCACGTGTCTCTCTCTCTCCCCCACGTGTCTCTCTCTCTCCCCACGTGTCTCTCTCTCTCTCCCCACTTGTCTCTCTCTCTCCCCACGTGTCTCTCTCTCTCCCCACGTGTCTCTCTCTCTCTCCCCACGTGTCTCTCTCTCTCCCCACGTGTCTCTCTCTCTCCCCACGTGTCTCTCTCTCTCCCCACGTGTCTCTCTCTCTCCCCACGTGTCTCTCTCTCTCTCCCCACTTGTCTCTCTCTCTCCCCACGTGTCTCTCTCTCTCCCCACGTGTCTCTCTCTCTCTCCCCACGTGTCTCTCTCTCTCCCCACGTGTCTCTCTCTCTCCCAACGTGTCTCTCTCTCTCCCCACGTGTCTCTCTCTCCCTGTCTCTCTCCCCACGTGTCTCTCTCTCCCTGTCTCTCTCCCCACGTGTCTCTCTCTCTCCCCACGTGTCTCTCTCTCCCTGTCTCTCTCCCCACGTGTCTCTCTCTCTCCCCACGTGTCTCTCTCTCTCCCCACGTGTCTCTCTCTCTCCCCACGTGTCTCTCTCTCTCCCACGTGTCTCTCTCTCTCCCAAGTGTCTCTCTCTCTCTCCCCACTTGTCTCTCTCTCTCCCCACGTGTCTCTCTCTCTCCCCACGTGTCTCTCTCTCTCCCACGTGTCTCTCTCTCTCCCCACGTGTCTCTCTCTCTCTCCCCACTTGTCTCTCTCTCTCCCCACGTGTATCTCTCTCTCCCCACGTGTCTCTCTCTCTCTCCCCACGTGTCTCTCTCTCCCTGTCTCTCTCCCCACGTGTCTCTCTCTCTCTCCCCACGTGTCTCTCTCTCTCCCCACGTGTCTCTCTCTCTCTCCCCACTTGTCTCTCTCTCTCCCCACGTGTCTCTCTCTCTCTCCCCACGTGTCTCTCTCTCTCCCCACGTGTCTCTCTCTCTCCCCACGTGTCTCTCTCTCCCTGTCTCTCTCCCCACGTGTCTCTCTCTCCCTGTATCTCTCCCCACGTGTCTCTCTCTCTCCCCACGTGTCTCTCTCTCCCTGTCTCTCTCCCCACGTGTCTCTCTCTCTCCCCACGTGTCTCTCTCTCTCCCCACGTGTCTCTCTCTCTCTCCCCACTTGTCTCTCTCTCTCCCCACGTGTCTCTCTCTCTCCCCACGTGTCTCTCTCTCTCTCCCCACGTGTCTCTCTCTCTCCCCACGTGTCTCTCTCTCTCCCCACGTGTCTCTCTCTCTCCCCACGTGTCTCTCTCTCTCCCCACGTGTCTCTCTCTCTCTCCCCACTTGTCTCTCTCTCTCCCCACGTGTCTCTCTCTCTCCCCACGTGTCTCTCTCTCTCTCCCCACGTGTCTCTCTCTCTCCCCACGTGTCTCTCTCTCTCCCCACGTGTCTCTCTCTCTCCCCACGTGTCTCTCTCTCTCCCCACGTGTCTCTCTCTCTCCCCACGTGTCTCTCTCTCTCCCCACGTGTCTCTCTCTCCCCACGTGTCTCTCTCTCTCCCCACGTGTCTCTCTCTCTCCCCACGTGTCTCTCTCTCTCCCCACGTGTCTCTCTCTCTCCCCACGTGTCTCTCTCTCTCCCCACGTGTCTCTCTCTCTCCCCACGTGTCTCTCTCTCTCTCCCCACGTGTCTCTCTCTCTCCCCACGTGTCTCTCTCTGTCTCTCCCCACGTGTCTCTCTCTCTCCCCCACGTGTCTCTCTCTCTCTCCCCACGTGTCTCTCTCTCTCCCCACGTGTCTCTCTCTCTCCCCACGTGTCTCTCTCTCTCTCCCCACGTGTCTCTCTCTCTCCCCACGTGTCTCTCTCTCTCCCCACGTGTCTCTCTCTCTCCCCACGTGTCTCTCTCTCCCCACGTGTCTCTCTCTCTCCCCACGTGTCTCTCTCTCTCCCCACGTGTCTCTCTCTCTCCCCACGTGTCTCTCTCTCCCACGTGTCTCTCTCTCTCCCCACGTGTCTCTCTCTCTCCCCACGTGTCTCTGTCTCTCCCCACGTGTCTCTCTCTCTCCCCACGTGTCTCTCTCTCTCCCCACGTGTCTCTCTCTCTCCCCACGTGTCTCTCTCTCTCTCCCCACGTGTCTCTCTCTCTCCCCACGTGTCTCTCTCTCTCCCCACGTGTCTCTCTCTCTCTCTCCCCACGTGTCTCTCTCTCTCCCCACGTGTCTCTCTCTGTCTCTCCCCACGTGTCTCTCTCTCTCCCCACGTGTCTCTCTCTCTCTCCCCACGTGTCTCTCTCTCTCCCCACGTGTCTCTCTCTCTCCCCACGTGTTCTCTCTCTCTCCCCACGTGTCTCTCTCTCTCCCCACGTGTCTCTCTCTCTCCCCACGTGTCTCTCTCTCTCTCCCCACGTGTCTCTCTCTCTCCCCACGTGTCTCTCTCTGTCTCTCCCCACGTGTCTCTCTCTCCCCACGTGTCTCTCTCTCTCTCCACGTGTCTCTCTCTCTCCCCACGTGTCTCTCTCTCTACCCACGTGTCTCTCTCTCTCCCCACGTGTCTCTCTCTCTCCCCACGTGTCTCTCTCTCTCCCCACGTGTCTCTCTCTCTCCCCACGTGTCTCTCTCTCTCCCCACGTGTCTCTCTCTCTCCCCACGTGTCTCTCTCTCTCTCTCCCCACGTGTCTCTCTCTCTCCCCACGTGTCTCTCTCTCTCCCCACGTGTCTCTCTCTCTCTCCCCACGTGTCTCTCTCTCTCTCCCCACGTGTCTCTCTCTCTCCCCACGTGTCTCTCTCTACCCACATGTCTCTCTCTCTCCCCACGTGTCTCTCTCTCTCCCCACGTGTCTCTCTCTCTCCCCACGTGTCTCTCTCTCCCCACGTGTCTCTCTCTCTCTCCCAACGTGTCTCTCTCTCCCCACGTGTCTCTCCTCTCTCCCCACGTGTCTCTCTCTCTCCCCACGTGTCTCTCTCTCTCTCCCCACGTGTCTCTCTCTCTCCCCACGTGTCTCTCTCTCTCCCCACGTGTCTCTCTCTCTCCCCACGTGTCTCTCTCTCTCCCCACGTGTCTCTCTCTCTCCCCACGTGTCTCTCTCTCTCTCCCCACGTGTCTCTCTCTCTCCCCACGTGTCTCTCTCTCTCCCCACGTGTCTCTCTCTCTCCCCACGTGTCTCTCTCTCTCCCTCACCACGTGTCTCTCACTCTCCCCACGTGTCTCTCTCTCCCCGCGTGTCTCTCTCTCTCTCCACGTGTCTCTCTCTCTCCCACGTGTCTCTCTCTCCCCACGTGTCTCTCTCTCCCCACGTGTCTCTCCCCACGTGTCTCTCTCTCTCTCCCCGCGTGTCTCTCTCTCTCTCCACGTGTCTCACTCTCTCCCCACATGTCTCTCTCTCTACCCACGTGTCTCTCGCTCTCTCCCCACGTGTCTCTCTCCCTCTGTCTAACCCCACGTGTCTCTCTCTCCCCACGTGTCTCTCTCTCTCTCCCCACGTGTCTCTATCTCTCCCCACGTGTCTCACTCTCCCCCCACGTGTCTCTCTCACTCCCGACGTGTCTCTCTCTCCCCACGTGTCTCTCTCTCTCTCTCCCCACGTGTCTCTCTCTCCCCACGTGTCTCTCTCCCTCTGTCTCTCCCCACGTGTCTCTCTCTCTCTCCCCATGTGTCTCTCTCTCTCCCCACGTGTCTCTCTCTCCCCACGTGTCTCTCTCTCTCCCCACGTGTCTCTCACACTCTCCCCACGTGTCTCTCTCTCTCCCCACGTGTCTCTCTCTCTCCCCACGTGTCTCTCTCTCTCCCCACGTGTCTCTCACTCTCCCCACGTGTCTCTCTCTCCCCACGTGTCTCTCCCCACGTGTCTCTCTCTCTCCCCACGTGTCTCTCTCTCTCTCTCTCTCCCCACGTGTCTCTCTCTCTCTCCCCACGTGTCTCTCTCTCCCCACGTGTCTCTCTCTCTCCCCACGTGTCTCTCTATCTCTCTCTCTCCCCACGTGTCTCTCTCTCTCTCCCCACGTGTCTCTCTCTCTCTCCCCACGTGTCTCTCTCTCCCCACGTGTCTCTCTCTCTCCCCACGTGACTCTCTCTCTCACCACGTGACTCTCTCTCTCCCCACGTGTCTCTCTCTCCCCACGTGTCTCTCTCTCTCTCCCCACGTGTCTCTCTCTCTCCCCACGTGTCTCTCTCTCTCCCCACGTGTCTCTCTCTCTCTCCCCACGTGTCTCTCTATCTCTCTCTCTCCCCACGTGTCTCTCTCTCTCTCCCCACGTGTCTCTCACACTCTCCCCACGTGTCTCTCACACTCTCCCCACGTGTCTCTCTCTCTCCCCACGTGTCTCTCTCTCTCCCCACGTGTCTCTCTCTCTCCCCACGTGTCTCTCACTCTCTGCGTAGCTGCGCCAGACGGGCGCTCTTGCTAGCGACGTCGTCCACGGCCCGTTCCAGGTCCGCCCGGTCCCGAGGGTCCAGGCAGAGCTTCGCCACGCGGCGAGCGTCACGGAGAACGGCCTCGACTGCCTCCACCCCGTCCGCGTTGAGGGGGTCGGCCAGCCACGCCTAGAGACGCACGGTGAGAGAGAGACACACGGTGTGAGAGAGACACGGTGAGAGAGAGAGACACGGGGAGAGAGACACACGGTGAGAGAGAGACACACGGTGTGAGAGAGAGACACGGTGAGAGAGAGAGACACGGGGAGAGAGACACACGGTGAGAGAGAGAGTCCCACAGAGACCCACAGAGACTCTGTAGACCCACAGAGACTTTGGAGACCCACAGAGACCCACAGAGACTCACGTAGACCCACGGAGACCCACAGAGACCCACAGAGTCTCGGTAGACCCACAGAGACCCACAGAGACCCACAGAGACACACAGAGACACACAGAGACCCACAGCTTCTCTGTAGACCCACGGAGACCCACAGAGACCCACAGAGTCTCGGTAGACCCACAGAGACCCACAGAGACCCACAGAGACCCACAGAGACCCACAGAGACCCTGAGATTCTCTGTAGACCCACAGAGACACACAAAGACCTACAGAGACCCATAGAGACACACAGATTCTCTGTAGACACAGAGACTTTGGAGACCCACAGAGACTTTGGAGACACACTGAGACCCACAGAGACCCACAGAGACCCACAGAGACACACAGAGACCCACAGAGACCCTGTAGACCCACAGAGACACACAGAGACCCACAGAGACCCACAGAGACCCTGTAGACACACAGAGACCCACAGAGACCCACAGAGACCCTGTAGACTCACAGAGACCCTGTAGACCCACAAAGACACACAGAGACCCACAGATTATCTGTAGACCCACAGAGACCCTGTAGACACACAGAGACCCACAGAGACCCACAGAGACCCACAGAGACCCACAGAGACACACAGAGACCCACAGAGACCCTGTAGACCCACAAAGACACACAGAGACCCACAGAGACCCACAGAGACCCACAGAGACCCTGTAGACCCACAGAGACACAGAGACACACAGAGACACACAGAGACCCACAGAGATCCTGTAGACCCACAGAGACACACAGAGACCCACAGAGACCCTGTAGACACACAGAGACCCACAGAGACCCTGTAGACCCACAGAGACACACAGACACCCACAGAGACCCACAGAGACCCACAGAGACCCACAGAGACCCACAGAGACCCTGTAGACCCACAGAGACCCACAGAGACACACAGAGACCCACAGAGACCCACAGAGACCATGTAGACCCACAGAAACCGTGTAGACCCACAGAGACCCACAGAGACCCACAGAGATCCCTCCCCCCTCTCCCTCCCCTCCATCACCTGTGCTGCGTCCATGTGTCTCCCCAGGCCGGTGTGAGCGGCCGTCAGCTGCTCCAGGTGGTCCACTGCCTTCTGCACCTGGCTGGCCAGCGAGTCTAGGCCGTGATTGATGGTGGCAGCCTTCTGCTGAGCACCTGGAGTAGCACCCTGACCCCTGACATCACCACCACCAACAACACCATCAACACCAACAACACCAACAACACCAACAACACCATCACCACCATCAACACCATCAACACCATCATCATCACCATCAACACCATCAACACCAACAACACCATCACCCTGACCCCTGACATCACCACCACCATCAACACCATCACCACCACCATCAACACCATCAACACCATCAACACCACCATCATCACGATCAACACCATCAACACCACCATCATCACCATCAACACCATCAACACCATCAACACCATCAACACCATCAACACCACCATCACCACCAACAACACCATCAACACCACCATCATCACCATCAACACCACCATCATCACCATCATCACCATCAACACCATCACCACCATCAACACCATCATCACTACCATCATTATCAACATCGCCAACATCAACACCATCACCACCATCAACACCATCAACACCATCAACACCACCATCACCATCGACACCAACAACACCATCAACACCACCATCAACACCATCAACACCACCATCATCACCATCAACACCATCAACACCATCATCACCATCATCACCATCATCACCATCATACACCACCATCAACACCATCAACACCACCATCAACACCATCAACACCATCAACACCATCAACACCATCATCATCACCATCATCACCATCAACACCATCAACACCATCATCATCACCATCAACACCATCAACACCACCATCATCACCATCAACACCATCAACACCATCAACACCATCATCACCATCATCACCATCAACACCATCAACACCACCATCATCACCATCAACACCATCAACACCACCATCAACACCATCAACACCATCAACACCACCATCATCACCATCAACACCATCAACACCACCATCATCACCATCAACACCATCACCACCATCATCACCATCAACACCACCATCATCACCATCAACACCATCAACACCATCATCACCATCATCACCATCAACACCATCAACACCACCATCATCACCATCAACACCATCAACACCACCATCATCACCATCATCACCATCAACACCATCAACACCAACAACACCATCAACACCACCATCACTACCATCATTATCAACATCGCCAACATCACCATCATCAACACCATCACCCTGACCCCTGCCATCACCACCACCATCAACACCATCAACACCACCATCATCACCATCATCACCATCATCACCATCAACACCACCATCACTACCATCATTATCAACATCGCCAACATCACCATCATCAACACCATCACCCTGACCCCTGACTTCACCACCACCATCAACACCATCAACACCAACAACACCAACAACACCATCACCCTGACCCCTGACATCACCACCACCATCATCACCATCACCACCATCATCAACACCAACAACACCATCAACACCAACAACACCATCACCCTGACCCCTGACATCACCACCACCATCACCATCGACACCAACAACACCATCAACACCATCAACACCATCAACACCACCATCAACACCATCAACACCACCATCATCACCATCAACACCATCATCACCATCATCACCATCAACACCACCATCAACACCATCAACACCACCATCATCACCATCAACACCATCAACACCATCAACACCATCATCATCACCATCATCACCATCATCACCATCAACACCATCAACACCACCATCATCACCATCAACACCATCAACACCACCATCAACACCATCAACACCATCAACACCATCAACACCATCATCACCATCAACACCATCAACACCACCATCATCACCATCAACACCATCAACACCACCATCATCACCATCAACACCATCAACACCATCAACACCATCAACACCACCATCATCACCATCAACACCATCAACACCACCATCATCACCATCAACACCATCACCACCATCATCACCATCAACACCATCAACACCACCATCATCACCATCAACACCATCAACACCATCATCACCATCATCACCATCAACACCATCAACACCACCATCATCACCATCAACACCATCAACACCACCATCATCACCATCATCACCATCAACACCATCAACACCATCAACACCAACAACACCATCAACACCACCATCACTACCATCATTATCAACATCGCCAACATCACCATCATCAACACCATCACCCTGACCCCTGCCATCACCACCACCATCAACACCATCAACACCACCATCATCACCATCATCACCATCATCACCATCATCACCATCATCACCATCAACACCATCAACACCACCATCACTACCATCATTATCAACATCGCCAACATCAACACCATCAACACCATCAACACCAACAACACCATCACCCTGACCCCTGACATCACCACCACCATCATCACCATCACCACCATCATCAACACCAACAACACCATCAACACCAACAACACCATCACCCTGACCCCTGCCATCACCACCATCACCAACACCATCAACACCATCAACACCACCATCACTACCATCATCATCAACATCGCCAACATCACCATCATCAACACCATCACCCTGACCCCTGACTTCACCACCACCATCAACACCATCAACACCAACACCCTGACCCCTGCCATCACCACCACCATCAACACCATCAACACCATCAACAACATCAACACCATCACCCTGACCCCTGACATCACCACCACCATCAACACCATCAACACCAACAACACCATCACCCTGACCCCTGACATCACCACCACCATCAACACCATCACCATCAACACCATCAACACCATCAACACCACAATCATCACCAACATCGCCATCACCCTGACCCCTACCATCACCAACATCAACACCACCACTACCACCACCATCACCACTACAATCACTACCACCATCATCATCATCACCACTATCACCAACATCACTACTGTGAGTGATCGTGTGGGCGAGCGTGTGGGTGAGCGAGCGAGTGGGCGAGTGAGCGAGCGTGTGGGTGAGTGAGCGTGTGGGTGAGCGAGCAAGCGTGTGAGTGACCGTGTGAGCGAGCGTGTGGGTGAGCGAGCAAGTGAGTGAGTGTGTGGGTGAGTGAGCGAGCGTGTGAGTGAGCGAGTGAGCGTGTGAGTGAGTGAGTGAGCGTGTGAGCGAGCATGTGGGTGAGCGAGCAAGTGAGCGAGCGGGTGAGCGAGTGGGTGAGCGAGTGAGTGGGTGAGTGAGTGGGTGAGTGAGTGGGTGTGTGAGTGGGTGAGCATGTGAGCGAGCGTGTGGGTGAGTGAGTGAGCGAGTGTGTGAGTGAGTGGGTGGGTGAGTGAGCGTGTGGGTGAGTGAGTGAGTGTGTGGGTGGGTGGGTGAGTGAGTGTGTGAGTGAGTGTGTGAGTGAGTGAGTGAGTGTGTGGGTGAGCGTGTGAGTGTGTGAGTGTGTGGGTGAGTGAGTGAGTGTGTGTGTGAGTGTGTGAGTGAGTGAGCGTGTGGGTGAGTGAGTGTGTGAGTGAGTGTGTGGGTGAGCGAGCGTGTGGGTGAGTGAGTGTGTGAGTGGGTGAGTGAGTGAGTGTGTGGGTGAGCGTGTGGGTGAGTGAGTGGGTGAGTGGGTGAGTGAGTGGGTGAGTGAGTGAGTGGATGAGTGAGTGAGTGAGTGTGTGGGTGAGTGAGTGTGTGAGTGTGTGAGTGGGTGAGCGAGCGTGTGAGTGAGTGAGTGGGTGAGTGAGTGGGTGAGTGAGTGGGTGAGTGAGTGGGTGAGTGAGT